>NC_084561.2:44498823-44636323 GCF_033978685.3 Nerophis lumbriciformis | reverse complement strand
AATTTTTATCGATCTGTTAATGCACGCTTTGTTTGTTTTGGTCTGTCAGACAGACCTTCAAAGTGCCTGCCTTACTGGTGACGTTTCACTTCGTTCCACCAATCAGATGCAGTCACTGGTGACGTTGGACCAATCAAACAGAGCCGGGTGGTCACATGACCTGACTTAAACAAGTGGAAAAACTTATTGGGGTGTTACCATTTAGTGGTCAATTGTACGGAATGTGTACTGTACTGTGCAATCTAATAATAAAAGTTCCAATCAATCAATCAAAAGTGTGAAGGAAAAAAGATACTTTTTTATTTCAACCGGACATCCCGTCAAAAGCCTAAAGACTGACCGCACATGAGGACGTTCCTGTCTTCACAATAAAAGTGCCGCTCCATCGCACCTGCTAGGGATGATGTTTGTTAAGAAATTATCGATTTCGATGCCATTATCGAATCCTCTTATTCAGTGTTTTTCAACCACTGTGCCACGTGAGATACAGTCTGGTGTGCCATGGGAGATTATCTAGTTTCACCTATTTGGGTTAAAAATATTTTTTGCAAACCAGTAATTATAGTCTGCAAATGATGTGTTGTTGTTGAGTGTCGTTGCTGTCTAGAGCTCGGCAGAGTAACCGTGTAATACTCTTCCATATCAGTAGGTGGCAGCAGGTAGCTAATTGCTTTGGAGATGTTGGAAACAGCGGGAGGCAGGGTGCAGGTAAAAGGGTGTCTAATGCTTAAACCAAAAATAAACAAAAGGTGTGTGCCCCTAAGAAAAGGCATTGAAGCTTAGGGAAGGCTATGCAGAACGAAACTAAAACTGAACTGGCTACAAAGTACCGTATTTTCCGCACCATAAGCCGCCCTGGGTTATAAGCCGCGCCTTCAATGAACGGCATATTTCAAAACTTTGTCCACCTATAAGCCGCCCCGTGTTATAAGCCGCATCTAACTGCGCTAAAGGAATGTCAAAAAAACAGTCAGATAGGTCAGTCAAACTTTAATAATATATTAAAAACCAGCGTGATGTGGGCGCGCATGGAGTCGTATATCAACATGGACGGAGCTGCGTGAAAAAAGCCACCCGCCCTCTTCGCGTAAACTTACCTTAACCACTCGCTCATCTTTTCTTCATCCAGCCATCCCTTCGAGTTAGCTTTTATGATGACGCCGGCTGGAAAGGTCTCTTTTGGCAAGGTCTTCCTTTTGAATATCACCATGGGTGGAAGTTTCTGGCCATTAGCATGGCAAGCTAGAACCACAGTGAAGGATGACTTCTCATTCCCTGTGGTGCGAATATTCACCGTACGTGCTCCCGTTGTATCCACAGTGCGGTTCACAGGAATATCAAAAGTCAGTGGAACCTCGTCCATGTTGATAATGTTCTCTGGCCGGATCTTTTTTTCAGCTATCTTGTTTTTACAATATGCACGGAAAGTAGCCAGCTTTTCTTGAAAGTCTTTAGGCAGTTGCTGTGAAATAGTAGTCCGTGTGCGGATGGAGAGATTGCGTCTTTTCATGAACCGGATCCCTGTCGCTTAGTAGGAGCCATTTTGTGGTCTTAACAGATGTAAACACACAAAGGAAATGAAACGTAATATCCGCGCGCTTTTTCTTCTTCTACGCGGGCGGGTGGTTGCTTACAGTAGAAGAAGAAGCGCTTCCTGTTCTATGGGGGCGGGTGCTTACCTTGGCGGTTGCTTGCGTAGAAGAAGAAGCACTTCCTCTTCTACGGGGAAAAAAGATGGCGGCTGTTTACCGTAGTTGCGAGACCGAAACTTTATGAAAATGAATCTTAATATTAATCCATATATAAAGCGCACCGGGTTATAAGCCGCACTGTCAGCTTTTGAGTAGATTTGTGGTTTTTAGGTGCGGCTAATAGTGCGGAAAATACGGTACTTTAGAGATTTATTACTCAAGTAAAAGTAAGGAGTAGTCACCCAAATATTTACTTGAGTAAAAGTAAAAAGTATGTTGTGAAAAAACTACTCAAGTACTGAGTAACTGATGAGTAACATACACACACATATCATCTATATATATATATGTATATATATATATATATATATATATATATACACACACACACACACATATATATATATATATATATATATATATATATATATATACACACACATATATATATATATATACACACACACACATATATATATATATATATATATATATACACACACACATTTATATATATATATATATATATATATATATATATATATATATATATATATATATATATATATATATATATATATATACAGTATATAATTTATATTTATTTATTTTGCCGTTTTTGTTTACATGTTAAAGGTGTTTTAATGAATATACATGCATGTTTAACACATATAGATTCCTTTCTTTCATGAAGACAAGAATATAAGTTGGTGTATTACCTGATTCTGATGACTTGCATTGATTGTAATCAGACAGCAGTGATGATAGCGTCCACGTTTTCAAATGGAGGAGAAAAAAAGTTCCTCCTTTCTGTCTAATACCACATGAAAGTGGTTGGTTTTTGGCATCTTATTTGTCCAGCTTCCATATTCGTTTTTATACACTTTACAAGAAATACATTGGCGGCAAATTCCGTAGCTTGCTAGCTTGTTTGCGCTGGCTTTCGGAGACTCTTGTTTTGAAAGCGCAGGCGCGATGGAGCGGCACTTTTATTGTGAAGACAGGAACTGTGCAGTCAGTCTTTAGGCTTTTGACGGGATGTACGGTTGAAATAAAAAAGGGTCTTTTTTCCTTCACACTTTTGATTGATTGATTGAAACTTTTATTAGTAGATTGCACAGTACAGTACATATTCCGTACAATTGACCACTAAATGGTAACACCCCAATAAGTTTTTCAACTTGTTTAAGTCAGGTCATGTGACCACCTGGCTCTGTTTGATTGGTCCAACGTCACCAGTGACTGCATCTGATTGGTGGAACGGAGATAATTGAACTAACTGTGTTGACAAAGATTGTTTTATTCATTGGGGCCACTCTTGTTGTCACCTGTCACTCACAGAGTTGCATTGCAAAATCTTACAGAATAAATTGTAATGTGTTTATTTCGTTTAGAGTTCAGATGGGATTTTTGATTTTCTGCGCGGCATTAATTTGCTGTGCGCAGAGGACGCGTGAGCGGTGCGCAATTGCGCAGGTGCGCACCTTAGAGGGAACGTTGCCGGGGACCAAACAGCCGGACGGAGACTGAGGGCGCGTTCTAGGGATGATGTTTGTTAAGAAATTATCGATTTCGATGCCATTATCGAATCCTCTTATCCAGTGTTTTTCAACCACTGTGCCGCGTGAGATACAGTCTGGTGTGCCGTGGGAGATTATCTAGTTTCACCTTTTTGGGTTAAAAATATTTTTTGCAAACCAGTAATTATAGTCTGCAAATGATGTGTTGTTGTTGAGTGTCGGTGCTGTCTAGAGCTCGGCAGAGTAACCGTGTAATACTCTTCCATATCAGTAGGTGGCAGCCGGTAGCTAATTGCTTGGTAGCTGTCGGAAACAGCGGTAGGCAGCGTGCAGGTAAAAAGGTGTCTAATGCTTAAACCAAAACTAAACAAAAGGTGAGTGCCCCTAAGAAAAGGCATTGAAGCTTAGGGAAGGCTATGCAGAACGAAACTAAAACTGAACTGGCTACAAAGTACCGTATTTTCCGCACCATAAGCCGCCCTGGGTTATAAGCCGCGCCTTCAATGAACGGCATATTTCAAAACTTTGTCCACCTATAAGCCGCCCCGTGTTATAAGCCGCATCTAACTGCGCTAAAGGGAATGTCAAAAAAACAGTCAGATAGGTCAGTCAAACTTTAATAATATATTAAAAACCAGCGTGATGTGGGCGCGCATGGAGTCGTATATCAACATGGACGGAGCTGCGTGAAAAAAGCCACCCGGCCTCTTCGCGTAAACTTACCTTAACCACTCGCTCATCTTTTCTTCATCCATCCATCCCTTCGAGTTAGCTTTTATGATGACGCCGGCTGGAAAGGTCTCTTTTGGCAAGGTCTTCCTTTTGAATATCACCATGGGTGGAAGTTTCTGGCCATTAGCATGGCAAGCTAGAACCACAGTGAAGGATGACTTCTCATTCCCTGTGGTGCGAATATTCACCGTACGTGCTCCCGTTGTATCCACAGTGCGGTTCACAGGAATATCAAAAGTCAGTGGAACCTCGTCCATGTTGATAATGTTCTCTGGCCGGATCTTTTTTTCAGCTATCTTGTTTTTACAATATGCACGGAAAGTAGCCAGCTTTTCTTGAAAGTCTTTAGGCAGTTGCTGTGAAATAGTAGTCCGTGTGCGGATGGAGAGATTGCGTCTTTTCATGAACCGGAAACCTGTCGCTTAGTAGGAGCCATTTTGTGGTCTTTACAGATGTAAACACACAAAGGAAATGAAACGTAATATCCGCGCGCTTCTTCTTCTTCTACGGGGGCGGGTGGTTGCTTACAGTAGAAGAAGAAGCGCTTCCTGTTCTATGGGGGCGGGTGCTTACCTTGGCGGTTGCTTGCCGTAGAAGAAGACGCGCTTCCTCTTCTACGGGGAAAAAAGATGGCGGCTGTTTACCGTAGTTGCGAGTCTAAACTTTATGAAAATGAATCTTAATATTAATCCATATATAAAGCGCACCGGGTTATAAGCCGCACTGTCAGCTTTTGAGTAAATTTGTGGTTTTTAGGTGCGGCTAATAGTGCGGAAAATACGGTAAGCAAAAACAGAATGCTGGACGACAGCAAAGACTTACTGTGGAGCAAAGATGGCTTCCACAATGTACATCCAAACATGACATGACAATCAACAATGTCCCCACAAAGAAGGATAAAAACCAACTGAAATATTCTTGATTGCTAAAACAAAGGAAGACATGAAACTGCTACAGGAAAATACCAAAAAAAGAGAAAAAGCCACCAAAATAGGAGCGCAAGACAAGAACTAAAACACGACACGCAGGAAAACAGCAAACAAGTCCAAATAAGTCAGGGTGTGATGTGACAGGTGATGACAGTACACCTACTTTGAGACAAGAGCTACAGTATAGCGATGCATGCTTGGTTATGGTTTAAAGTCATATCCAACAATTGCGACAACGACTTTTTACTGTCAACTGAGTTTTGTTTTTTAATGATTTCTACTGGTGGTGTGCCTCTGGATTTTTTCAAAGAAAAAAATGTGCCTTGGCTCAAAAAAGGTTGAAAAACACTGCTCTTATCGAACCGATTTACTTATAGATTCTCTTGTCGAATCCAGATAGGTTGTTGTATATGGAAAAAAAACACACAATACTTGGTTTAACAAAAACTCACTTTTAGCAGCCTTCACTTATATTTTTTAAGAAAAAAATAAAATAAATAAAATCAGTATTGACTGTTAGTGCCCCTTTTAATTTGGCCACCTAAGAAAAATACATGCATTAATTTGTATTATTTATTAGACAGACCTGCAAACTCTGGAGTGGTGTAGGCTACAAGATACCATTAACTAGGGCTGGGTGATATGGCCTTTTATTAATATCTCGATATTTTTAGGCCATGTCACGATACACCATATATATCTCCATATTTTGCCTTAGCCTTGAATGAACACTTGATGCATATAATCACAGCAGTATGATGATTCTATGTGTCTACATTAAAACATTCCTCTTCATACTGCATTAATATATGCTACTTTTAAACTTTCATGCAGAGAGGGAAATCACAACTAAAAGTGTATTTATTAAAGAGTTATTAAGCAGTGGCACAAACATTCATGTCATTTCAAGACAGAAAGTGCAAGATTGTCAGAGACATTTTAAAACAAGCTATTAGTGCACTTTTGTGCATGATGTCACTAAGATGACATATCTAAACAACACTACCGTATTTTCCGCACCATAAGGCGCCCTGGGTTATAAGCCGCGCCTTCAATGAACGGCATATTTCAAAACTTTGTCCACCTATAAGCCGCCCCGTGTTGTAAGCCGCATCTAACTGCGCTAAAGGAATGTCAAAAAAACAGTCAAATAGGTCAGTCAAACTTTAATAATATATTAAAACCAGCGTGATGTGGGCGCGCATGGAGTCGTATATCAACATGGACGAAGCTGCGTGAAAAAAGCCACCCGGCCTCTTCGCATAAACTTAAACTTACCTTAACCACTCGCTCATCTTTTCTTCATCCATCCCTTCGAGTTAGCTTTTATGATGACGCCGGCTGGAAAGGTCTCTTTTGGCAAGGTCTTCCTTTTGAATATCACCATGGGTGGAAGTTTCTGGCCATTAGCATGGCAAGCTAGAACCACAGTGAAGGATGACTTCTCATTCCCTGTGGTGCGAATATTCACCGTACGTGCTCCCGTTGTATCCACAGTGCGGTTCACAGGAATATCAGTTGCTGTGAAATAGTAATCCGTGTGCGGATGGAGAGATTGCGTCTTTTCATGAACCGGATCCCTGTCGTTTAGTAGGAGCCATTTTGTGGTCTTTACAGATGTAAACACACAAAGGAAATGAAACGTACGTAATATCCGCGCGCTTTTTCTTCTTCTACGCGGGCGGGTGGTTGCTTACAGTAGAAGAAGAAGCGCTTCCTGTTCTATGGGGGCGGGTGCTTACCTTGGCGGTTGCTTGCGTAGAAGAAGAAGCGCTTCCTGTTCTACCGGGAAAAAAGATGGCGGCTGTTTACCGTAGTTACGAGACCGAAACTTTATGAAAATTAATCTTAATATTTATCCATATATAAAGCGCACCGGGTTATAAGGCGCACTGTCAGCTTTTGAGAAAATTTGTGGTTTTTAGGTGCGCCTTATAGTGCGGAAAATACGGTAAATTAAAGTGCACTTTTTGTACAGAGCGCCACTACAATAGTTTAAAACAAATAAAGTGCACTTTTGTGCATGATGTCACACAAGATATTTCAATAAGTGTCAAATAAAAATGAGCTGCATAATAGGAAATCAAATAGTGTATGTCCTTCGCTATGTGGTAGGTTCCTGCGGACGTTATCTCCTTTTGTTGTTGACTATTTGTTTCATACGGTGTTGATGTGGAAATGGTTGCTTGGGCATTGGTTGGTGTGGCACCGAACGGAGATGTTGACATGCGGAGTTTCAAGCACTCCTCATTCTCTAGCGGGTGACTTTTCAAATGATGCTACATATTAGCAGTAATGCTACTTTTTGTAGCAACGCTTTTGCCCCACACTTGACAAATTACGGTTGTCTGTTCGACATCTTCCCGCTTGAAGCCAAACCACCGCCAGACGATGGACCCCCTGCTGTTTTTCTTGGGAATTAATTCTTCCTTCATTTGTTACCAGATACGCACCTTCTTTCTCTCGTATTACCACTCGCACCACAGCTAACGTTACCCATGCCGCTACCTCTCTGCTCAGCGAGGGCGTATACGTATGTGACGTATGTAAGAAGGTGCGCTTGTTTTATGTCTCTGTGAGAAGCAGAGACAACAAAGAGTGATAAACGCCTGCAGTGTAATGCCTGCAGCTAAAAGCAACTGCGTGAGAATGTATACTTTAATATCACCATATAGTCATTTTCTATATCGCACAGAGACAAACCCGCGATATACCAGTATATCGATATATATCGCCCAGCCCTATTTGGACTTCAAAACTAACAATATAGAAGTATTTGGACTTTAAAACTAACAATATGGAAGTATTTGGACTTCAAAACTAACAATATGGAAGTATTTGGACTTCAAAACTAACAATATGGAAGTATTGATCAAGGGTGATAGGTCAAATGCAGAGAATAATTTCGCCACAGCTGGTGTGTGTGTGACAATCATTGGTGCTTTAACTTTATTTGGACTTCAAAACTAACAATATGGAAGTATTTGGACTTCAAAACTAACAATATGGAAGTATTGGGACTTCAAAACTAACAATATTGAAGTATTGGGACTTCAAAACTAACAATATGGAAGTATTGGGACTTCAAAACTAACAATATGGAAGTATTTGGACTTCAAAACTAACAATATGGAAATATTTGGACTTCAAAACTAACAATATGGAAGTATTGGGACTTCAAAACTAACAATATGGAAGTATTTGGACTTCAAAACTAACAATATGGAAATATTTGGACTTCAAAACTAACAATATGGAAATAGTTTGACTTAAAAACTAACAATATTGAAGTATTGGGACTTCAAAACTAACAATATGGAAGTATTTGGACTTCAAAACTAACAATATGGAAATATTTGGACTTCAAAACTAACAATATGGAAGTATTTGGACTTCAAAACTAACAATATGGAAATAGTTTGACTTAAAAACTAACAATTTTGAAGTATTTGGACTTCAAAACTAACAATATGGAAGTATTTGGCCTTCAAAACTAACAATATGGAAGTATTTGGACTTCAAAACTAACAATATGGAAGTATTTGGACTTCAAAACTAACAATATGAAAGTATTTTGACTTCAAAACTAACAATATGGAAGTATTTGGGCTTTAAAACTAACAATATGGAAGTATTTGGACTTCAAAACTAACAATATGGAAGTATTTGCACTTCAAAACTAACAATATGGAAGTATTTGCACTTCAAAACTAACAATATGGAAGTATTTGCACTTCAAAACTAACAATATGGAAATAGTTTGACTTAAAAACTAACAATTTTGAAGTATTTGGACTTCAAAACTAACAATATGGAAGTATTTGCACTTCAAAACTAACAATATGGAAGTCTTTGGACTTCAAAACTAGCAATATTGAAGTATTTGGACTTCAAAACTAACAATATGGAAGTATTTGGACTTAAAAACTAACAATATGAAAGTATTTGGACTTCAAAACTAACAATATGGAAGTATTTGGGCTTTAAAACTAACAATATGGAAATATTTGGACTTCAAAACTAACAATATGAAAGTATTGGGACTTCAAAACTAACAATATGGAAGTATTTGGACTTCAAAACTAACAATATGGAAGTATTTGCACTTCAAAACTAACAATATGGAAGTATTTGCACTTCAAAACTAACAATATGGAAATAGTTTGACTTAAAAACTAACAATTTTGAAGTATTTGGACTTCAAAACTAACAATATGGAAGTATTTGCACTTCAAAACTAACAATATGGAAGTCTTTGGACTTCAAAACTAGCAATATTGAAGTATTTGGACTTCAAAACTAACAATATGGAAGTATTTGGACTTAAAAACTAACAATATGAAAGTATTTGGACTTCAAAACTAACAATATGGAAGTATTTGGGCTTTAAAACTAACAATATGGAAATATTTGGACTTCAAAACTAACAATATGAAAGTATTGGGACTTCAAAACTAACAATATGGAAGTATTTGGACTTCAAAACTAACAATATGGAAATATTTGGACTTCAAAACTAACAATATGGAAATAGTTTGACTTAAAAACTAACAATATTGAAGTATTTGGACTTCAAAACTAACAATTTGGACTTCAAAACTAACAATATGGAAGTATTTGGACTTCAAAACTAACAATATGGAAGTATTGATCAAGGGTGATGGGTCAAATGCAGAGAATAATTTCGCCACAGCTAGTGTGTGTGTGACAATCATTGGTACTTTAACTTTAACTTTATTTGGACTTCAAAACTAACAATATGGAAGTATTTGGACTTCAAAACTAACAATATGGAAGTATTGGGACTTAAAAACTAACAATATGGAAGTATTTGGACTTCAAAACTAACTATATGGAAGTATTTGGACTTCAAAACTAACAATATGAAAGTATTTTGACTTCAAAACTAACAATATGGAAGTATTGGGACTTAAAAACTAACAATATGGAAGTATTTGGACTTCAAAACTAACAATATGGAAATAGTTTGACTTCAAAACTAACAATATGGAAGTATTGGGACTTCAAAACAAACAATATGGAAAATATTTGCACTTCAAAACTAACAATATGGAAGTATTTGGACTTCAAAATTAACAATATGGAAGTATTTGGACTTCAAAACTAACAATATGGAAATAGTTTGACTTCAAAACTAACAATATGGAAGTATTGGGACTTCAAAACTAACAATATGGAAAATATTTGCACTTCAAAACTAACAATATGGAAGTATTTGGACTTCAAAACTAACAATATGGAAGTATTTGGACTTAAAAACTAACAATATGAAAGTATTTGGAATTCAAAACTAACAATATGGAAGTATTTGGACTTCAAAACTAACAATATGGAAGTATTTGGACTTCAAAACTAACAATATGGAAGTATTTGGACTTCAAAACTAACAATATGGAAGTATTTGGACTTCAAAACTAACAATATGGAAGTATTTGTATGCTAGCGCTATCTCTCTTAACTAGCCCACTCACTCACCCCACATACTGCCATTCTTAAAGGAACACACACATGCGCACACACACACATACACACGCGCTACTCCCACAACGGCTGCTTTAAAACACACCTCACCAAATTCGGCGATTAGTATTAGCAGCTTTGCTTCAAACTTAGGTAAACATTTAAATAATGAACATTCAGATCTGCACGAGGAGTTATAAAAAGTAATAATGTAGTTGTTACACCTGTCCTGCTGTTCGGTCCGGTGCAGACTGTAGTCCGAAGAGCACAGGGAAGACGTTCCCTTCAGGGTCGATGCCATTTCAATGCCTTTTAATTCATATTTTAACTTGTAAAATTGTTCTTTGACTGTGAGTGTTTAATGTAGTGTAAGATTTTCTGTTAAAATAGAGCCAATATTGACATTTTTCGTAGTTCCCTTTACTTGGGAAAGTATCGATATACATTTTGGTACCGGTACTAAACTATTGATACCGGGACAACCCTAGTATGCATAATTGTGCTGTAGAAACTGAAATATAACCTTCAATAGAGATTTAATTCTCCCTCCTATTGCCACACCTTTATGATGCTGTTTGTATAAGATGGCCATCCTTTACTTGCGTTGACTGTAATGTCTGCTAATTCCTTTCCGGTTTTCGAAAAAGCGCTGCTTGGTTTCCCCTGGAGGGAGTCCCAAGTGCTTATTTTCCCAGAATGCATTGCTAGGATAAAGCCTTTAGTGACATAACCACTTTTAATGTCACTTAACAGACCATTTCCGTAATATGAGACGCAGAGTAGGCACAAATTGTACTCAAGTAAGAGTACTGTGACATTACTACAGTAATATGACTGGAGGAAAAAAGTACTCACCCAAGTGAGTACTCAGTGAAAAAAAACTACTGAAGTATTGAGTAACTGGTAAGTTGCTATTTTTAAAGGTACTCGCACTAAAAGGTAGTTTTTAAAGTAGGGTTGTGCCGATACCAATATTCTGGTACCGGTACCAAAATGTATTTTGATACTTTTCTAAATAAAAGGGACCACAAAAAATGTCATTATTGTCTTTATTGTAACAAAAAATGTTAGTGTACATGAAACATATGTTTATTATTGTCATTTAGTCCTTAAATAAAATCGTGAACATACTAGACAACTTGTCTTTTAGTAGTAAGTAAACAAACAAAGACTGCTAATTAGTCTATGCAGTAACATATTGTGTCATTTATACACCTATTATTTTGTACACATTATAAAGGACAAACTGTAAAAAGTGATTATTTATCTACTTGTTCATTTACTGTTAATATCTGCTTATTTTCAGTTTTAACATGTTCTATCTACACTTCTGTTAAAATGTAATAAGCACTTATTATTCTCTTCTTTGATACTTGACATTAGTTTTGGATGATACCACACATCTAGGTATTGATCCGATATCAAGTAGTTACAGGATCATACATTGGTCATAATTTAAGTCCTCCTGTGTCCAGGGACGTATTTCCTGAGTTCATAGAAAAAAAACGAAAATAGATTTTGTGATGCTTGAAAATATCGATGTAATCATAGTAGTATCGACGAGATACGCTCCTGTACTTGGTATCATTACAGTGGATGTCAGGTGTAGATCCACCCATGGCGTTTGTTTACATTGTGACGCCGGTGAGCTATGGTGTGTAGTGAAGCATGTTTAGCTATTTGTCGTCCTCCAGTGATAATGCTACTTATAAGAAACACTTTATTTGTCGCCATGGAGGCCAGGATTAGTGATTTAGAAGTAAGTAAATCCGACTAACTCACCATAAGAAAGTAAAAGTAGCATTTCTTCATCACAAAAATAATCCAGTAAAGTATGTTGCATTAGAAGTAATCTGACAAGTACAATGTACCCATAAAGTTACTTGAGTAAATGTAACTGAGTAAATGTAGTGTCTTTTTAGCCAGGATAGAAACACATTTCTCTAGTTGTATCAGATGAGTGTTGTTGATGTAACCATGCTTGTAACCATGCTTGTAACCATGTGTGTCACCATGCTTGTAACCATGCGTGTCACCATGCGTGTCACCATGCTTGTAACCATGCGTGTCACCATGCTTGTAACCATGCGTGTCACCATGCTTGTAACCATGCTTGTAACCATGCTTGTAACCATGCTTGTAACAATGCGTGTCACCATGCTTGTAACCATGTGTGTCACCATGCTTGTAACCATGCTTGTAACCATGCTTGTAACCATGCGTGTCACCATGCTTGTAACCATGCGTGTAACCATGCGTGTCACCATGCTTGTCACCATGCTTGTAACCATGCTTGTCACCATGCTTGTAACCATGCTTGTAACCATGCTTGTCACCATGCGTGTCACCATGCTTGTAACCATGCTTGTAACCATGCTTGTAACCATGCTTGTAACCATGCTTGTAACCATGCTTGTAACCATGCGTGTCACCATTCTTGTAACCATGCTTGTAACCATGCGTGTCACCATGCTTGTAACCATGCTTGTAACCATGCGTGTCACCATGCTTGTAACCATGCGTGTCACCATGCTTGTAACCATGCTTGTAACCATGCTTGTAACCATGCTTGTAACCATGCTTGTAACCATGCGTGTCACCATGCTTGTAACCATGCTTGTAACCATGCTTGTAACCATGCGTGTCACCATGCGTGTCACCATGCTTGTCACCATGCTTGTAACCATGCGTGTAACCATGCTTGTAACCATGCGTGTCACCATGCTTGTCACCATGCTTGTAACCATGCGTGTCACCATGCTTGTCACCATGCTTGTCACCATGCGTGTCACCATTCTTGTAACCATGCTTGTAACCATGCGTGTCACCATGCTTGTAACCATGCTTGTAACCATGCTTGTCACCATGCGTGTCACCATGCTTGTAACCATGCTTGTAACCATGCTTGTAACCATGCTTGTAACCATGCGTGTCACCATGCTTGTAACCATGCTTGTAACCATGCGTGTCACCATTCTTGTAACCATGCTTGTAACCATGCTTGTAACCATGCTTGTAACCATGCGTGTCACCATGCTTGTAACCATGCTTGTCACCATGCGTGTCACCATGCTTGTAACCATGCTTGTAACCATGCTTGTAACCATGCTTGTAACCATGCTTGTAACCATGCTTGTAACCATGCTTGTCACCATGCGTGTCACCATGCTTGTAACCATGCTTGTAACCATGCTTGTAACCATGCTTGTAACCATGCGTGTCACCATGCTTGTAACCATGCTTGTAACCATGCGTGTCACCATTCTTGTAACCATGCTTGTAACCATGCGTGTCACCATGCTTGTAACCATGCTTGTAACCATGCGTGTCACCATGCTTGTAACCATGCTTGTAACCATGCTTGTAACCATGCTTGTAACCATGCTTGTAACCATGCGTGTCACCATGCGTGTCACCATGCTTGTCACCATGCTTGTAACCATGCGTGTAACCATGCTTGTAACCATGCGTGTCACCATGCTTGTCACCATGCTTGTAACCATGCGTGTCACCATGCTTGTCACCATGCTTGTCACCATGCGTGTCACCATTCTTGTAACCATGCTTGTAACCATGCGTGTCACCATGCTTGTAACCATGCGTGTCACCATGCTTGTAACCATGCGTGTCACCATGCTTGTAACCATGCTTGTAACCATGCTTGTAACCATGCTTGTAACCATGCGTGTCACCATTCTTGTAACCATGCTTGTAACCATGCGTGTCACCATGCTTGTAACCATGCTTGTAACCATGCTTGTAACCATGCGTGTCACCATGCTTGTAACCATGCTTGTAACCATGCGTGTCACCATGCGTGTCACCATGCTTGTAACCATGCTTGTAACCATGCGTGTAACCATGCTTGTAACCATGCTTGTAACCATGCGTGTCACCATGCTTGTAACCATGCGTGTCACCATGCTTGTTACCATGCGTGTCACCATGCTTGTAACCATGCTTGTAACCATGCTTGTAACCATGTGTGTCACCATGCGTGTAACCATGCGTGTCACGGACTTGCTGTTATACTTTCAACACAACACTGTGACTTGTGTTTTCTCCAGGAAACACGCCGCTGCATCTGGCTGTCATGACAGGTCACAAAGGTGAGTCGCTGACATCAACATTCCTGTCAAGTTGGGGCTGGGAAATGCATCCAAATCTCCATTTGACCATACAAATGTTATCTGTCATCTGTTGGGATGACACCTGCCTGGTTGGGATGACATCTGTTTAATTGGGATGACGTTTGTTTAGTTGGGATGAAACCTGCCTGGTTGGGATGACACCTGTTTAGTTGGGATGACACCTGTTTAGTTGGGATGACACCTGTTTAGTTGGGATGACACCTGCCTGGTTGGGATGACATCTGTTTAATTGGGATGACGTTTGTTTAGTTGGGATGAAACCTGCCTGGTTGGGATGACACCTGTTTAGTTGGGATGACACCTGTTTAGTTGGGATGACACCTGTTTAGTTGGGAGGACACCTGTTTAGTTGGGATGAAACCTGCCTGGTTGGGATGACACCTGTGTAGTTGAGATGACACCTGTTTAGTTGGGAGGACACCTGTTTAGTTGGGATGAAACCTGCCTGGTTGGGATGACACCTGTGTAGTTGAGATGACACCTGTTTAGTTGGGATGACACCTGTTTAGTTGGGATGAAACCTGCCTGGTTGAGGTGACACCTGTTTAGTTGGGATGACACCTGTTTAGTTGGGAGGACACCTGTTTAGTTGGGATGAAACCTGTTTAGTTGGGATGAAACCTGCCTGGTTGGGATGACACCTGTTTAGTTGAGATGACACCTGTTTAGTTGGGATGAAACCTGCCTGGTTGGGGTGACACCTGTTTAGTTGGGATGACACCTGCATAGTTGGGATGACACCTGCCTAGTTGGAATGACTCCTGCCTAGTTGGGATGACACCTGTTTAGTTTGGATGACAGCTGTTTAATTGGGATGACACCTGTCTGGTTGGGATGACACCTGTTTAGTTGAGATGACACCTGTCTGGTTGGGATGACACCTGTCTGGTTGGGATGACACCTGTTTAGTTGGGATGACACATGCCTGGTTGAGATGACACCTGTTTAGTTGGGATGACACCTGCCTGGTTGGGATGACACCTGCCTGGTTGGGATGACACCTGCCTAGTTGGGATGACACCTGTTTAGTTTGGATGAGACCTGTTTAGTTGGGATGACACCTGTCTGGTTGGGATGACACCTGCCTGGTTGGGATGACACCTGTTTAGTTGGGATGACACCTGTCTGGTTAGGATGACATCTGTCTGGTTGGGATGACACCTGTCTGGTTGAGATGACACCTGTCTGGTTGGGATGACATCTGCCTGGTTGGGATTACATCTGCCTGGTTGGGATGACACCTGCCTAGTTAGGATGACACCTGTTTAGTTGGGATGAAACCTGCCTGATTGGGGTGACACCTGTTTAGTTGGGATGACACCTGTTTAGTTGGGATGGCACCTGCCTAGTTGGGATGACACCTGTTTAGTTTGGATGAGACCTGTCTGGTTGGGATGACACCTGTTTAGTTGAGATGACACCTGTCTGGTTGGGATGACACCTGTCTGGTTGGGATGACACCTGTCTGGTTGGAATGACACCTGTTTAGTTGGGATGACACCTGCCTGGTTGAGATGACACCTGTTTAGTTGGGATGACAACTGTTTAGTTGGGATGACACCTGTTTAGTTGGGATGACACATGTCTGGTTGGGATGACACCTGCCTAGTTGGGATGACACCTGTTTAGTTGGGATGACACCTGTTTAGTTGGGATGACACCTGTCTGGTTGGGATGACACCTGTCTGATTGGGATGACACCTGTCTAGTTGAGATGACACCTGTCTGGTTGAGATGACACCTGTCTGGTTGGGATGACACCTGTCTGGTTGGGATGACACTTGTCTGGTTGGGATGACACCTGCCTGGTTGGGATGACACCTGTTTAGTTGGGATGACACCTGTTTATTTGGGATGGCACCTGTATAGTTGGGATGGCACCTGTATATGTCAAAGAGCATAGTTGATGATTGAAGGCTGTAGAACTGATTGTGCTCAGGATGTCAGTCTCTTGCTGGATCTTCTGCCGTGGGATCCAGGAATGCTGGATGAGAGCGACTGGGGGCTAAAGTATGAGGTCATACAGGAAGTGGGTGTGGCCTTTTATTCACTTCCATGCCGCTAACGCTGGCCTGGCGATTAAAAATTAATGAACAAGATAACTCCGTGAGGGCGGAGCTCTGCGAGCTTTATGCATTTGTCACTTTTCAAATGAGGACTGAGTTACAATTAAGATGGATGGCTAGATGGATATCTTATTAATTCCCAAGGGAAAATTCAGGTTTTCAGATTGAGGCCAAGAAAAAAACTCGATAGTCATAAGCATACATAAACATGTTACACAGAATCTACACAATGTGTCACAGAGGGGAGGGGGAGGTATCAATGTCTACAAAATGAATCAGATCAGCAGTATCACCTGTAAAACATTATTCATTAGGGAAGTAACAACATCAACATCTCTCTTTACGATATTGTCACGGCATTAAGGCCACGGTATAATATTATTGTGGAAAAATACCTGTTAAAATGTGTAAAATGTTTAGGACAAACACACTTAATGTGATTAAAGACAAACATAATGTGGACCTGATTTTTAGATGCGTTGCAATTCGGACATGGCTGATGATAAGATTGATTATTAAACGTCAATAATTCATGTATTTATAGTAAATAAAGTCATGTAGACAGTTATTTTAAACTTTAATATCATCTATTATTGCAACAAATATTATATTATCATACTTTCCAAACTATTTTTATGTTATACAAATCAATTGTTACATATTTGCTCAATCTATGATTTGTATGCATCAAATTGTAAAGATGACAATAGACTTTTTTTTTTTAATTTACAGTGTTTTGAATCACATATAACAACATTTAAAAAAATTAAAAAAAAACTATTCCACTGTTTTTTTTAGGGTGAAGTTCTGTCAACGAGCTGCCAGTAAAGTTTACGGTTGTTGTTTTTATGCTGTATTATTGTAAATGGAAACACAGTACCACATTTTTTTTTACAGTAAAACACTGGCAGCTGATTGCCAAAAACTAAAAAAATATTGGTACTGTTTTTCCATTTACAGAAATGTGTTATAAAAACCACCGTCAATTTTAGGTGCCAGTTTTTTACTGTAAGAAACAGTAATAATGTTTTTACACTTACCATAATACAAACCCCGTTTCCATACGAGTTGGGAAATTGTGTTAGATGTAAATATAAACGGAATACAATGATTTGCACATCCTTTTCAACCCATATTCAATTGAATGCACTACAAAGACAACATATTTGATGTTCAAACTCATAATTTTAATAATAATCAGAATTTCATGGCTGCAACACGTGCCAAAGTAGTTGGGAAAGGGCATGTTCACCACTGTGTTACATGACCTTTCCTTTTAACAACACTCAGTAAATGTTTAGGAACTGAGGAGACACATTTTTGAAGCTTCTCAGGTGGAATTCTTTCCCATTCTTGCTTGATGTACAGCTTAAGTTGTTCAACAGTCCGGGGGTCTCCGTTGTGCTATTTTAGGCTTCATAATGCGCCACACATTTTCAATGGGAGACAGGTCTGGACTACAGGCAGGCCAGTCTAGTACCCGCACTCTTTTACTATGAAGCCACGTTGATGTAACACGTGGCTTGGCATTGTCTTGCTGAAATAAGCAGGGGCAATTTCTCTCTGAATGTCAAATTCTGATGTATTATATGTTTATTGTATATTACAAGCTGTAAATGGCTATGAATGACTACACAATGTGAGTGTGTGCTACAGTGTATTCATTTCTACCGTGCCATTGTAGAGAGCATCATTAGATACGGGATCACCTCATGGTTTGGCAACCTAACCGTTAAGCTAAAAAGCAAACTGGCCGGCATGCATAAAACGGCAATGAAAATCGTAGGGAGGAAAGAATATGAGCCTATACAGAGCATCTATGAGCAGGCAGTTAGGAAAAAAGCTAAGAAAATTATTTCCAACTCACAACACCCACTCTTTCCTGAATATGGAACCCTGCCATCAGGGAGAAGACTCCGGGTCCCACTATGCAAATCTAACCGCCTTAAATTATCATTTGTCCCAGCCTCCATTAAGCTGACCAACAATGTGCAATATAATTTTAATACATAGGTTAGCACTTTTTTAGCACATAGCACTTTAGCACATAGCACTTTAGAACTAAGCACTTTAGCACACAGCACTTTATCCATGAGCTCTAGTGCAATGCACATTGGTACTTTATCTTTATCTCCATACTGTAGATTTTATGCCTACATCAAAGTGCCACTTATGTCTATCAAGCTCCATGTTCTGATGTTTAAATGTTAGTTGTATGGTTGTGGTTGTGTCTGTGCTTGTGTTTTTGTTCTGTTGTTTTTGGGTATGTTAAGAAAGCAATGATGCACTGTGCCCAAGACAAATTTCCCCGCGGGGACAATAAAGTTGAACCTTGAACCTTGAACCTTGATGCATCGATGACTACTTTCCCTCTGCAGAATGTGCCCATCTGCTGCTGGCCCACAATGCACCAGTGAAGGTGAAGAATGCTCAGGGATGGAGCCCCCTGGCAGAGGCCATCAGTTACGGAGACAGACAAATGAGTAAGTATCAACATGTCAATCCAAGCTTGTCGCATTCGTCATCATATTCACAATTGCACACAGCAAGAAGAGAAACTTGGCCACAGCGCTGAACGAAACAACACCTGCGCTTGGATTAAAGTCAACAGATTTTAAAAAAGGAGCAATAGGTGTGTTTTTGTTTGTGCTGTGGCGCCATCTTTTGGACGAGTCCGCTCACTGCAGGTGCTGAATTCCCCTTCTGTTTAGACTGAGCTATGAACCAAAGTGCTATTCGGTCTTCTAGACGTCCATAGCGGTTCTACTCGTATGGATTCTTCATCCATCACTCCAAGCAACGTTTGTAAGTTGTACAATATAACTCAAATGATTCTTACTTACTAAAGCGACCCATGTGGGAAGTCTGTAGGAGTGTTTTCATGATTATTTGTACCTGCTATCATAATGAAATCAAGCTAGCATTAGCTAATATGGCATACTTGCCAACCCTCCCGGATTTTCCGAGAGACTCCCGAAATTCAGCGCCTCTCCCGAAAACCTCCCGGGACAAATTTTCTCCCGAAAATCTCCCGAAATTCAGGCGGACTCAGGTCCTCCACAATATAAAAAAAGCGTACCTGCCCAATCACGTTATAACTATAGAATGATGGAGGGCGAGTTCTTGGTTTCTTATGTGGGTTTATTGTTAGGCAGTTTCATTAACGTCCTCCCAGCGTGGCAACAACACACAACAACAGCAGTCACTTTTTTGTATACCGTAAAGCAGTTCGTCTGCCGTAAACAGCAATGTTGTAACACTCTTAAACAGGACAATACTGCCATCTAGTGCATTTGATGAAAGCACTTTTGTGCGTGCCACACAGCAATGCATCATCAGAGAGGGTGTTCAGCATGGTTCGAAAAATAGTGACAGAGAATAGAACAAGGATGGACAGTTCAACCCTTAACTCAACAATGAGTAGATGAGTGTTATGTGTGTGTATATGTGTAAATAAATGAACACTGAAATTCAAGTATTTATTTTATATATATATATATATATATATATATATATATATATATATATATATATATATATATATATATATATATATATAATTAAATAAATAAATATATATATATATATATATATATATATATATATATATATATATAATAAAATATATATATATATATAATTAAATAAATAAATATATATATATATGTATATATATATATACCGTATTTTCCGCACTATAAGGCGCACCGGATTATTAGCCGCACCTTCTATGAATTACATATTTCATAATTTTGTCCACCAATAAGCCGCCCCGGACTAAAAGCCGCGCCTACGCTGCGCTAAAGTGAATGTCAAAAAAACGCTGCGCTAAAGTGAATGTCAAAAAAACAGTCAGATAGTTCAGTCAAACTTTAATAATATATTGAAAACCAGCGTTCTAACAACTCTGTCCCAAAATGTACGCAAATGTGCAATCACAAACATAGTAAAATTCAAAATGGTGTAGAGCAATAGTAACATAATGTTGCTCGAACGTTAATGTCACAACACACAAAATAAACATAGCGCTCACCTTCTGAAGTTATTCTTCATTCGTAAATCCTTCGAATTCTTCGTCTTCGGTGTCCGAATTGAAAAGTTGCGCAAGCGTGGGATCCAAAATGGCCGGTTCCGTCTCGTAGAAGTCATCGGGAGTCAGTGTCGCTGTTGTTCTGTGAATCCTGCCTTCCGGAAAGCTCGGACCACAGTTGTGACCGAAATATCTGCCCAGGCATTTACGATCCACTGGCAAATGTTGGCGTATGTCGTCCGAGGCTGTCTGCCCGTCTTAGTGAAGGTGTGTTCGCCTTCGGAGCTGTGTGAAAAAAGCCACCCGGCCTCTTCGCGTAAACTTCCCTTAACCACTCGCTCATCTTTTCTTCATCCATCCATCCCTTCGAGTTAGCTTTTATGATGACGCCGGCTGGAAAGGTCTCTTTTGGCAAGGTCTTCCTTTTGAATATCACCATGAGTGGAAGTTAGCATGGCAAGCTAGAACCACAGTGAAGGATGACTTCTCATTCCCTGTGGAGCGAATATTCACCGTATGTGCTCCCGTTCCACAGTGCGGTTCAGTTGCTGTGAAATACGGTAGTAATCCGTGTGCGGATGGAGAGATTGCGTCTTTTTATGAACCGGATCGTTTAGTAGGAGCCATTTTGTGGTCTTTACAGATGTAAACAGGAAATGAAACGTACGGTGATATCCGCGCGTTTTTTCTTCTTCTTCCGGGGGCGGGTGAAGCGCTTCCTGTTCTATGGGGGCGGGTGAAGCGCTTCCTGTTCTATGGGGGCGGGTGCTTTCCTTGGCGGTTGCTTGCGTAGAAGAAGAAGCGCTTCCTGTTCTACCGGGAAAAAAGATGGCGGCTGTTTACCGAAGTTGCGAGACCGAAACTTTATGAAAATGAATCGTAATAAAGCGCACCGGGTTATTAGGCGCACTGTCAGCTTTTGAGAAAAATTGTGGTTTTTAGGTGCGCCTTATAGTGCGGAAAATACGGTAGCTAGAATTCACTGAACGTCAAGTATTTCTTATGAAATACTTGACTTGGTGAATTCTAGCTGTAAATATACTCCTCCCCTTTTAGCCACGCCCCCGACCACGCCCCTGTCCCACCCCCCTCCCCCCACCTCCCGAAATCGGAGGTCTCAAGGTTGGCAAGTATGTAATATGGTAACACTTTTACACATATTCTTTTTTAGTATTATGAACCCTTGTGTGGTGTTCGGCTAAAATACTGCCGACTGTGGATGGATGTTAGCTGCTAGCTAGCTAGCCATGTCTTAAAACACCTCTTCCTGAAATCATTTCAGTGTTATAACTTCACCTTTATCTTTACTTTTTAAGCCAAAATGCGTTTATTCTCTCTTTTTTTGTCTACACACTGTGTCTGCTTGTAAGTACTCTGTGTGTGCGCGCTGCCGAACATGCTCCTCTGCTCCTAAAGCCAGCAATGTCATGACATGACGTGCTGTCTTGCCCGTAAAAAAAAACAATAGGGGAACCGGTACTTTTTAAAGGGGAACATTATCACCAGACCTATGTAAGCGTCAATATATACCTTGATGTTGCAGAAAAAAAGACCATATATTTTTTTAACCGATTTCCGAACTCTAAATGGGTGAATTTTGGCGAATTAAACGCCTTTCTAATATTCGCTCTCGGAGTGATGACGTCACAACAGGAAGCAATCCACCATTTTCTCAAACACCGAGTCAAATCAGCTCTGTTATTTTCCGTTTTTTTCGACTGTTTTCCGTACCTTGGAGACATCATGCCTCGTCGGTGTGTTGTCGGAGGGTGTAACAACACCAACAGGGACGGATTCAAGTTGCACCAGTGGCCCAAAGATGCCAAAGTGGCAAGAAATTGGACGTTTGTTCCGCACACTTTACCGACGAAAGCTATGCTACGACAGAGATGGCAAGAATGTGTGGACATCCTGCGACACTCAAAGCAGATGCATTTCCAACCATAAAGTCAAAGAAATCTGCCGCCAGACCCCCATTGAATCTGCCGGAGTGTGTGAGCAATTCAGGGACAAAGGACCTCGCTAGCACGGCAAGCAATGGCGGCAGTTTGTTCCCGCAGACGAGCGAGCTAAACCCCCTGGATGTCTTGGCTCACACCGTCCCGAAGATGATCAAGAGAAGAATATCGACCCTAGCTTCCCTGGCCTGCTGACATGAGGGTATGTCTACAGAATATATTAATTGATGAAAATTGGGCTGTCTGCACTCTCAAAGTGCATGTTGTTGCCAAATGTATTTCATATGCTGTAAACCTAGTTCATAGTTGTTAGTTTCCTTTAATGCCAAACAAACACATACCAATCGTTGGTTAGAAGGCGATCGCCGAATTCGTCCTCGCTTTCTCCCGTGTCGTTTTTGTCGGTTTCGCTTGCATACGGTTCAAACCGATATGGCTCAATAGCTTCAGTTTCTTCTTCAATTTCCTTTTCGCTACCTGCCTCCACACTACAACCATCCGGTTCAATACATGCGTAATCTGTTGAATCGCTTAAGCCGCTGAAATCCGAGTCTGAATCCGAGCTAATGTCGCTATAGCTCGCTGTTCTTTCCGCCATGTTTGTTTGTGTTGGCTTCACTATGTGACGTCACAGGAAAATGGACGGGTGGTTAAAATCAGGCACTTTGAAGCTTTTTTTAGGGATATTGCGTGATGGGTAAAATTTTGAAAAAAAACTTCGAAAAATATAATAAGCCACTGGGAACTGATTTTTAATGGTTTTAACAATTCTGAAATTGTGATAATGTTCCCCTTTAAACATAGTATAGTACCGTTTTTGATTCATTAGTACCACAATACTATACTAGTACTGGTATACCGTACAACCCTATGTGCAAGTTGTTCCAAAATGTGGGACAATAGCCTGGAATGCCAGGTCTCCACAGGTTTTAAAATGAGTTTTTGGGGATTTTTATGAGACCCTGGCCTGAAGACCCTGAAGAGTAGGGGCATAATAAGTCAGTGATGTACTGAGGGGCCTCACCATGCAACGCACCGAAAGTCAGGACTAAAATTTGACTGGAAGCCAATGAAGACTGGATAATTACGGACTGGTCTGGGTGCACCGGTCTAAAGTCTGGCAGCTGCATTTTGTACCGTCTGAAGTCTCTTTAGCGTTGACTTGTTGAGAAGAGATTGGAGTGTAAAGATGGACTTTCTGCTCTCCTTTGTACTTTCTGGAGTTCTCTCATGAGGACCTGTCTTCTTGGACAGACTAGAAAACTGTCTGCAGGTCCTGACCGTGCAAAGTGAACGTGAAGTTTGGGCCCCGGGAGCTGGCATAGTGCCAGCTGTAGAGGAACAGAAACCATCAGCTTTAGAATGACGTTCTTGTGAGGAAGTGGCATGGCTGCGGTAGTCGTGACCCCAGGATGCGGGACGGCGTGCAGGTAAGAGTCTTTTATAGTACTCAAAATAGGAGGAGCAGTCATGCATGCACCAAAAGGTCCTTAACATAATTAACCCTCGAGCCCTGACTGGAGGGCGAGGCAGACATGAAGAGCAGCCTGATAGGCAACTGCAACCAGGTGTGCAGGTGAGGGAAACGAGCGCTCAGGGAGACATGCAGGAAGTGGAACAAAAATAAGAGCGCTGACAGGAAATAAGCAGGAGACACAACCAAACGTGAAGTGACAGACCGTCACAGTTCTGCTGCTAACCTTCCACTGGAGCCTGGAGCTATTCTCAGTGTATGTCACTGGAGTTATTTTGGATCTGGGCTTGTGACCTACATCTGCTCTGATCTCATCCACGTGTCCTGGAGTTTGGAAGGAAATGGAAAATCAAAAGTGTACATACACTTGTAAAGAACATCATGTCATGGCTGTCTTGAGTTTCCAGTCATTTCTTATTTTTTTGTGATGTAGTGATTGGAGCACGTGTGCTTTGTGGACTTGGAGAAGGCATTCGACCGTGTACCCCGGGAAGTCCTGTGGGGAGTGCTCAGAGAGTATGGGGTAACGGACTGTCTGATTGTGGCGGTCCGCTCCCTGTATGATCAGTGTCAGAGCTTGGTCCGCATTGCCGGCAGTAAGTCGGACACGTTTCCAGTGAGGGTTGGACTCCGCCAAGGCTGCCCTTTGTCACCCATTCTGTTCATAACCTTTATGGACAGAATTTCTAGGCACAGTCAAGGCGTTGAGGGGATCTGGTTTGGTGGCTGCAGGATTAGGTCTCTGCTATTTGCAGATGATGTGGTCGTGATGGCTTCCTCCAGCCAAGATCTTCAGCTCTCACTGGATCGGTTCGCAGCCGAGTGTGAAGCGACTGGGATGGGAATCAGCACCTCCAAGTCCGAGTCCATGGTTCTCTCCCGGAAAAGGGTGGAGTGCCATCTCCGGGTTGGGGAGGAGATCTTGCCCCAAGTGGAGGAGTTCAAGTACCTCGGAGTCTTGTTCACGAGTGAGGGAAGAGTGGATCGTGAGATCGACAGGCGGATCGGTGCGGCGTCTTCAGTAATGCGGACGCTGTATCGATCCGTTGTGGTGAAGAAGGAGCTGAGCCGGAAGGCAAAGCTCTCGATTTACCGGTCGATCTACGTTCCCATCCTCACCTATGGTCATGAGCTTTGGGTCATGACCGAAAGGACAAGATCACGGGTACAAGCGGCCGAAATGAGTTTCCTCCGCCGAGTGGCGGGGCTCTCCCTTAGAGATAGGGTGAGAAGCTCTGTCATTCGGGGGGAGCTCAAAGTAAAGCCGCTGCTCCTCCACATGGAGAGGAGCCAGATGAGGTGGTTCGGGCATCTGGTCAGGATGCCACCCGAACGCCTCCCTAGGAAGGTGTTTTGGGCACGTCCGACCGGTAGGAGGCCACGGGGAAGACCCAGGACACACTGGGAAGACTATGTCTCCCGGCTGGCCTGGGAACGCCTCGGGATCCCCCGGGAGGAGCTGGACGAAGTGGCTGGGGAGAGGGAAGTCTGGGCTTCCCTGATTAAGCTGCTGCCCCCGCGACCCGACCTCGGATAAGCGGAAGAAGATGGATGGATGGATGGATGGATGGATGATTGGAGCACATACTTCATGAAGTTTGCTTCTTTTATGAATTTATTATGGCTCTACTGAAAATGTGCTGGGTCAAAAGTATACATACAGCAATGTTAATATTTGCTTACATGTCCCTTGGCAAGTTTACCTGCAATAAGGCGCTTTTGGTAGCCATCCACAAGCTTCTGCTTGACCACAAAATTGGTGCAGTTCAGCTAATTGTGTTGCTTTTCTGACATGGACTTGTTTCTTC
Organism: Nerophis lumbriciformis; assembly: GCF_033978685.3. Lineage (NCBI taxonomy): Eukaryota > Metazoa > Chordata > Actinopteri > Syngnathiformes > Syngnathidae > Nerophis > Nerophis lumbriciformis. The sequence continues at coordinate 44,610,483 of NC_084561.2, read as the reverse complement.
AGCATTGTCCGCACGTTTAAGTCAGGACTTTGGGAAGGCCATTCTAAAACCTTCATTCTAGCCTGATGTAGTCAATTCTTTACCACTTTTGACGTGTGTTTGGGGTCATTGTCCTGTTGGAACACCCAACTGCGCCCAAGACCCAACCTCCGGGCTGATTTCATTGTCCCATTTACTCTCTGTAAAGCAGCAGTTCCATTGGCAGCAAAACAAGCCCAGAGCATGATACTGCCACCACCATGCTTGACGGTAGGAATGGTGTTCCTGGGATTAAAGGCCTCACCTTTTCTCCTCCAAACATATTGCTGGGTATTGTGGCCAAACAGCTCCATTTTTGTTTCATCTGACCACAGAACTTTCCTCCAGAAGGTCTTATCTCTGTCCATGTGATGTCAGATGAAACAAAAATAAGAGTTGTAGAAATGATTGTAAAGACAAGACAGCCATGACATGATGTTCTTTACACTTTTGACCAGGACTGTATGTCTCAGAAATAAATGTCTGATTCTTCCCTGAATGGACTTCTTTCACGATGAAGACCTTGAGAAGCTTGAGAAAAATAAAGACACTCCATCTGCGTTGAAAGGCAGAATGGATCAGTTTGTAGGGTCTTTGAAGTCTGGTTTTGTGTTCTTTGCCACTAGAACGTGTCTGGTGTCCATGTGGTAATGGTTGTGTTTATGTTTATCTCATTTCTTGTTGATAATTGTTGCCAGGAAATATCAAAGTGTGGTGGCGTTGAAGTATAGCAGCAAGAATAAGCAGAAGTAGCGCAGAGAAACAGACGTGCGATGATCTCTGAATGTTCTGAACTCCTGTTTCCATGTGTAGAGCGGTGGTTCTTAGCTGGATTGACCCGCCTACTCTTAATGACGGAGGGAATTATTCCAACAATGCCTTTCTCAATGTCTTAATCATTTCGATGATTATAGTTTACAGACAGGTAGTTTACACCTACTAAGTGGCCTAGTGGTTAGCATACCTGCCAACTACTCCGGTTTTCCCGTAATTCGTACGGTTTTCATCAACCTATTCCGGGTTACGGTTGCAGTGATAAAAAATACGGTTTTTCATTAATTTAAAAAAAAAAAAGGATGAAAACTACGCGAATTGCACCTTGTGCAGACAAGATTTTTCGATCGGACACGGAGGAATTAGCGATGTAAAAGACCACGTTGGGACAAAAAAACACAAGTCTAATGCCGTTGCTAGCGATACAAGTGGAAAACTTTCAACGTTTTTCGTCGTCCAAACAGATTCTTTGGATGTGATAAATGCCGAAGTTTTATTTACGGAGGCAATAATTGAGCTTGGATTTCCAATCGCACTGGCTGATCACATGGGACAGTTAAATGTTTGTAATGCAACCTTTAAAAATCATTACGCGGTGATCGCGGTCCCAAAAATAAACTTTTCTTGCATGATAATGTCCAGAAAAATTCGCTTTATATTACTATAGAGTCCTTTTAACGAATGAGTTTGATGGTTTATCACAAACCTTAAATGAAAGAAGTCCTTTGTTCTCCTGCACCATGCATGCACTTTGGCCTTGCTTCGTGTTTGGTGCGCAATCTTGTCGGCTGTATTTCACAGCACGTCTTTGACAATTTGAAGTGGCATAAAACATTTAAAACAAGTCCAAGTTGAAGAAATCTTGTTAAATGTTGACAGCATAACTACCAAAATACAGAAGTATGTCCTTAATATTTTTGCAGTGCTATTTCTGTTGAAAAGTTCAAATGATTACATTAGAGATGTGATGTGCCACTTTTCAAGTGTCTGATGGCTTCAATTAATTTTCATTAATTTTTCATATTTTGAATTCTTTTGAAAGGCTTACAAAAAAACTACATTTGAATTGTAATTCCATGCTATTGACAGGACTATTAATTTTAATGAAGTTAGCTTACCATGTTTACAGTATGATAATTGTGATAGAAATGTGAATTTTAGGCACAGAATATTTTTTACAATTGAACAAGGCAGTAGATTATACAAGCTTGGACAGAAAGTTAATAATGACACCAATTTTTTTTTTAATGGAATTGTTTAGTACTGTTTTACCATTTGTTTACTGTAAAAAGTGTTTATACTGTTTATACTTTCAATTAACAAATTGAAGTCTTGTGAAAGGTTGACAGGATAACTGGCATTAACTGTCAAAATAATTTCAAACTATTGAAGTTAGCTTACAGAATAAACATGTCAATCAACCCATATGATTTTTGCTGTAATATTTTTGTTTTGAAAAGTCACTGTGACTGATAGAAAAGTGATGGTTTTAGCAACATTTTAACCTGTCTGAATGCTAATAATCATTTTGCGTCGGGGGGCGAAGCCCTGAACCCTCCACCAGGACTTTGTCCTGGACCTACCGGGGCCTGCGGCCCTTGGACCCTGGCTACTAGGTTTTTCTGATTTCAAAAGTTGGCAGGTATGGGTTAGAGTGAGATGGGTAGGTGGTGAGTTCAAACCCCGGCCGAGTCATACCAAAGACTATACAAATGGGAGCCATTAACTCCCTGCTTGGCACTCAGCATCAAGGCTTGGAATTGGGGGTTAAATCACCAAATATGATTGCCGGGCGTGGCCACCGCTGCTGCTCACTGCTCCCCTCACCTCCCAGGGGGTGAACTAAGTGATGGGTCAAATGCAGAGGACACATTTCCCCACACCTAGTGTGTGTGTGTGACTATCATTGCTACTTTAACTGAGATAATACAGTTCTGTATTTCAAACGATTTGAAAAAAACTATTATCTAGGCCTGGGCGATTAATGGATTTTATCGATGAATTTAAGGTTTTTTTTGCAGACGATCTGAAAAATTAAAAATGTAATGTTTTTGGTCTTCCTACCTTAACACGCCTAGTGAAACATGGCTAATGCTAACGTGAGCGAGACGTTCCAAAGAAAAGCAAAGTGTCGTCAGTGGTTTAGATTTGTGGCAACAGGCGCGGAACAAATGGCTGCATGCTGCAAAGTTTGATGACAGCACAACAAACTTATTCCAGCCTGTGAAAACAAAGCGTGGAGCCGAGTGGGGGAAATGTAACTCTTAGGAGTCGAACACGAACGACTGACAACAAAATTCAGCTAAAAAGTAGTTTATAGTGGTGGAATGGTTTACACAGAGTGTGTTATAAGGAGCACAATGTAGCACAGTGTGCTAAAACTCAGCTAAATGTTTTACTTGCTTATTTATTTGCATGCAATGCTACATTTTGTTTAGATCAATATTTTATTTAAAACAGAAGTTTGAAGTTTGCACTTTATCGATTTGATTGATTATTTATTACTATATATTGATTTTCTATTAATATTAGCGATGTCCGATAATGGCTTTTTTGCCGATATTCTGATATTGTCCAACTCTTACCGATACCGATATATACAGTGGTGGAATGAACACATTATTATGCCTAATTTTGTTGTGATGCCCCGCTGGATGCATTAAACAATGTAACAAGGTTTTTCAAAATAAATCAACTTAAGTTAGGGAAAAAAATGCCAACATGGCACTGCCATATTTATTATTGAAGTCACAAAGTGCATTATTTTTTTTTAACATGCCTCAAAACAGCAGGTTGGAATTTGGGACATGCTCTCCCTGAGAGAGCATGAGGAGGTTGAGGTGGGCGGGGTTGAGGTGGGGGTTGGGGGGGGGGGGGGGTTAAGGAGGTAGCGGGGGGTGTATATTGTAGAATCCCGGAAGAGTTAGTGCTGCAAGGGTTTCTGGGTATTTGTTCTGTTGTGTTACGGCGCGGATGTTCTCCCGAAATGTGTTTGTCATTCTTGTTTGGTGTGGGTTCACAGTGTGGTGCATATTTGTAACGGTGTTAAAGTTGTTTATACGGCCACCCTCAGTGTGACCTGTATGGCTGTTGACCAAGTATGCTTTGCATTCACTTGTGTGTGTGAAAAGCCGTAGATATTATGTGACTGGGCCGGCACGCAAAGGCAGTGCCTTTAAGGTTTATTGGCGCTCTGTTACGTCCGTGTACACAGCGGCCTTTTAAAAAGTCATACATTTTACTTTTTGAAACCGATAATTTCCGATATTACATTTTAAAGCATTTATCGGTTGATAATATCGGCAGCCCGATATTATCGGACATCTCTAATTAATATATATTGATTTATTGGAGTTTATGTATTTGCATGCAATGTACAAAACTACATTTTATTTACCGTACATAAGAATTTAATTCAAAGCATAAGTTTTAAGTTCACCCTTTATTGATTTGATTGATTATTTATTACTACAAACCCCAAAAGCAGTGAAGTTGTCACGTTGTGTAAATGGTAAATAAAAAGAGAATACAACAAATCCTTTTCAACTTATACAGGTAAAAGCCAGTAAATTAGAATATTTTGAAAAACTAGATTTATTTCAGTAATTGCATTCAAAAGGTGTAACTTGTACATTATATTTATTCATTGCACACAGACTGATGCATTCAAATGTTTATTTCATTTAATTTTGATGATTTGAAGTGGCAACAAATGAAAATCCAAAATTCCGTGTGTCACAAAATTAGAATATTACTTAAGGCTAATACAAAAAAAGGATTTTTAGAAATGTTGGCCAACTGAAAAGTATGAAAATGAAAAATATGAGCATGTACAATACTCAATACTTGGTTGGAGCTCCTTTTGCCTCAATTACTGCGTTAATGCGGCGTGGCATGGAGTCGATGAGTTTCTGGCACTGCTCAGGTGTTATGAGAGCCCAGGTTGCTCTGATAGTGGCCTTCAACTCTTCTGCGTTTTTGGGTCTGGCATTCTGCATCTTCCTTTTCACAATACCCCACAGATTTTCTATGGGGCTAAGGTCAGGGGAGTTGGCGGGCCAATTTAGAACAGAAATACCATGGTCCGTAAACCAGGCACGGGTAGATTTTGCGCTGTGTGCATGCGCCAAGTCCTGTTGGAACTTGAAATCTCCATCTCCATAGAGCAGGTCAGCAGCAGGAAGCATGAAGTGCTCTAAAACTTGCTGGTAGACGGCTGCGTTGACCCTGGATCTCAGGAAACAGAGTGGACCGACACCAGCAGATGACATGGCACCCCAAACCATCACTGATGGTGGAAACTTTACACTAGACTTCAGGCAACGTGGATCCTGTGCCTCTCCTGTCTTCCTCCAGACTCTGGGACCTCGATTTCCAAAGGAAATGCAAAATTTGCATGGTTGGGTGATGGTTTGGGGTGCCATGTCATCTGCTGGTGTCGGTCCACTCTGTTTCCTGAGATCCAGGGTCAACGCAGCCGTCTACCAGCAAGTTTTAGAGCACTTCATGCTTCCTGCTGCTGACCTGCTCTATGGAGATGGAGATTTCAAGTTCCAACAGGACTTGGCGCCTGCACACAGCGCAAAATCTACCCGTGCCTGGTTTACGGACCATGGTATTTCTGTTCTAAATTGGCCCGCCAACTCCCCTGACCTTAGCCCCATAGAAAATCTGTGGGGTATTGTGAAAAGGAAGATGCAGAATGCCAGACCCAAAAACGCAGAAGAGTTGAAGGCCACTATCAGAGCAACCTGGGCTCTCATAACACCTGAGCAGTGCCAGAAACTCATCGACTCCATGCCACGCCGCATTAACGCAGTAATTGAGGCAAAAGGAGCTCCAACCAAGTATTGAGTATTGTACATGCTCATATTTTTCATTTTCATACTTTTCAGTTGGCCAACATTTCTAAAAATCCCTTTTTTGTATTAGCCTTAAGTAATATTCTAATTTTGTGACACACGGAATTTTGGATTTTCATTTGTTGCCACTTCAAATCATCAAAATTAAATGAAATAAACATTTGAATGCATCAGTCTGTGTGCAATGAATAAATATAATGTACAAGTTACACCTTTTGAATGCAATTACTGAAATAAATCAAGTTTTTCAAAATATTCTAATTTACTGGCTTTTACCTGTATTCAATTGAATAGACTGCAAAGACAAGATATTTCATGTTCATACTGGAAAACTTTGTTATTTTTTGCAAATATTAGCTCATTTGGAATTTGAGCTCTTCCAATAAAATCTGCTATTTCAACGGGACCTTCCTGTCCTGTCTTGCTTGCATCCCGCCATGCAGTCGGGCTCCACCCCAGTCAGTCCCCCTGGTACTAGAGTCAATATTGACTGTTCTCATGTTCCTGGACTACTGCCAGCCTAGCAGTCAGACCCAAAGAACCTCACTGATGATGGAGAGTGGACTTCATGCGGTCTGAACTCTGGCCTCATTATTCCCCAGACTGGAGAGAAGTATCTGTGCGAGTTCACGTCAAGAGAGGCAGTTTGGTCCGGACTAGTTCTAGTTCTACTGTATCTGATGTAGGGTTGTACGGTATACTGGTACTAGTAATGTATGAATCATATTCGGTACTATATTATGTTTATAAAGTCAGTAAATACGTCCCTGGACACATGAGGACTTTGAATATGACCAATGTATGATCCTGTAACTACTTGGTATCACATCCATACCTAAATGTGTGGTATCATCCAAAACTAATGTCAAGTATCAAACAGAAGAATAAGTGATTATTACATTTGAACAGAAGTGTAGATAGAACATGTTAAAACAAAAAATAAGCAGATATTAACAGTAAATGAACAAGTCGATTAATAATATTTTTTTTTACAGTTTGTCCTTTATAATGTGTACAAAATAATAGGTGTATAAATGACACAATATGTTACTGCATAGACTAATTAGGAGTCTTTGTTTGTTTACTTACCGTATTTTCTGCACCATAAGGCGCCCTGGGTTATAAGCCGCGCCTTCAATGAACGGCATATTTCAAAACTTTGTCCACCTATAAGCCGCCCCGTGTTATAAGCCGCATCTAACTGCGCTAAAGGGAATGTCAAAAAAACAGTCAGATAGGTCAGTCAAACTTTAATAATATATTAAAAACCAGCGTGATGTGGGCGCGCATGGAGTCGTATATCAACATGGACGGAGCTGCGTGAAAAAAGCCACCCGGCCTCTTCGCGTAAACTTCCCTTAACCACTCGCTCATCTTTTCTTCATCCATCCATCCCTTCGAGTTAGCTTTTATGATGACGCCGGCTGGAAAGGTCTCTTTTGGCAAGGTCTTCCTTTTGAATATCACCATGGGTGGAAGTTTCTGGCCATTAGCATGGCAAGCTAGAACCACAGTGAAGGATGACTTCTCATTCCCTGTGGTGCGAATATTCACCGTACGTGCTCCCGTTGTATCCACAGTGCGGTTCACAGGAATATCAAAAGTCAGTGGAACCTCGTCCATGTTGATAATGTTCTCTGGCCGGATCTTTTTTTCAGCTATCTTGTTTTTACAATATGCACGGAAAGTAGCCAGCTTTTCTTGAAAGTCTTTAGGCAGTTGCTGTGAAATAGTAGTCCGTGTGCGGATGGAGAGATTGCGTCTTTTCATGAACCGGATCCCTGACGCTTAGTAGGAGCCATTTTGTGGTCTTTACAGATGTAAACACACAAAGGAAATGAAACGTAATATCCGCACGCTTCTTCTTCTTCTACGGGGGCGGGTGGTTGCTTACAGTAGAAGAAGAAGCGCTTCCTGTTCTATGGGGGCGGGTGCTTACCTTGGCGGTTGCTTGCGTAGAAGAAGAAGCGCTTCCTCTTCTACGGGGAAAAAAGATGGCGGCTGTTTACCGTAGTTGCGAGACCGAAACTTTATGAAAATGAATCTTAATATTAATCCATATATAAAGCGCACAGGGTTATAAGCCGCACTGTCAGCTTTTGAGTAAATTTGTGGTTTTTAGGTGCGGCTAATAGTGCGGAAAATACGGTACTACTAAAAGACAAGTTGTCTATTTTTTATTTAAGGACTAAATGACAATAATAAACATATGTTTCATGTACTCTAACATTTTTTGTTACAATAAAGCCAATAATGACATTTTTTGTGGTCCCCTTTATTTAGAAAAGTATCGAAATACAATTTGGTACCGGTACCAGAATATTGGTATCAGGACAACCCAAACCTGTTGACGGGGAGAGTGGTCTACTGACAAAGTTCTGAGCTCCTGTTTCCAAGCAAGTGTAGCTTATAGCTGATGTTTCTTGTCTGTCTTGAGACCACAACTCTTACGATCAATTACCGTATTTTCCGCACCATAAGGCGCCCTGGGTTAAAAGCAGCGCCTTCAATGAACGGCATATTTCAAAACTTTGTCCACCTATAAGCCGCCCGGTGTTGTAAGCCGCATCTAACTGCGCTAAAGGAATGTCAAAAAAACAGTCAGATAGGTCAGTCAAACTTTAATAATATATTAAAAACCAGCGTTCTAACAACTCTGTTCACTCCCAAAATGTACGCAAATGTGCAATCACAAACATACGTATATCAACATGGACAGAGCTGCGTGAAAAAAGCCACCCGGCCTCTTCGCGTAAACTTAAACTTACCTTAACCACTCGCTCATCTTTTCTTCATCCATCCCTTCGAGTTAGCTTTTATGATGACGCCGGCTGGAAAGGTCTCTTTTGGCAAGGTCTTCCTTTTGAATATCACCATGGGTGGAAGTTTCTGGCCATTAGCATGGCAAGCTAGAACCACAGTGAAGGATGACTTCTCATTCCCTGTGGTGCGAATATTCACCGTACGTGCTCCCGTTGTATCCACAGTGCGGTTCACAGGAATATCAGTTGCTGTGAAATAGTAATCCGTGTGCGGATGGAGAGATTGCGTCTTTTCATGAACCGGATCCCTGACGCTTAGTAGGAGCCATTTTGTGGTCTTTACAGATGTAAACACACAAAGGAAATGAAACGTACGGTATATCCGCGCGCTTTTTCTTCTTCTACGCGGGCGGGTGGTTGCTTACAGTAGAAGAAGAAGCGCTTCCTGTTCTATGGGGGTGGGTGCTTACCTTGGCGGTTGCTTGCGTAGAAGAAGAAGCGCTTCCTGTTCTACCGGGAAAAAAGATGGCGGCTGTTTACCGAAGTTGCGAGATCGAAACTTTATGAAATTGAATCGTAATATTAATCCATATATAAAGCGCACCGGGTTAAAAGCCGCACTGTCAGCTTTTGAGTAAATTTGTGGTTTTTAGGTGCGGCTAATAGTGCGGAAAATACGGTACATCAAGATGCCATCAATCCTAAATTTCAGACCTTTGTTCATGACGTCATTGTCCGAAGTTAAGACCTCTGAGCTGAGGAACCAATCCTGCAAGCCTTGACGGTGTTTGCGGACCTTGGTACCTAAATGCTAATGATAGCATAAAGAAAATATTGACGGTGGGGCGATACGGCCTAAAATTGTTGCTGCAATATTGATATTGTGTTGCTCACACTGGTGAATGAATGATAGGTGGTGGTCAGTCCACCCCAAATGTAGCTTACCACCACCATAGTGAAAGTGGAGTGAATGAATGATGGATTCTCATTTCTCTGTGAGCACTTTGAGTATGGAGTTGATAGAAAAGTGCCATATCAACCCAATCCATTATTGTTATTATTATTATTACTGAGGTTTTTGTGTGCCCTCCCAGATCGGTGAAGCAATGCTTGGATGTTACCGAGGAGAACATTTGTGTTTTACTTACTCGTTAATTCCACTCTGTTTCTGTGTGGGTTAGTAACGGCGCTGCTGAGGAAGTTAAAGCAACAGTCCAGGGAGAGTGTGGAGGAGAAGAGGCCCAAGTTACTAACTGCACTGAAAGAGGTATTAAGTCTTTACTCTTTATTTCTTCTCATCTTTCTGTTTCAATCTGTCCTGTCCAGACACTCAGACAAATCATATAGTAGATGTAGATGATCATATAGTAGATGTAGATGATCATATAGTTGATGTAGATGATCATATAGTAGATGTAGATGATCATATAGTAGATGTAGATGATCATATAGTAGATGTAGATGATCATATAGTTGATGTAGATGATCATATAGTTGATGTAGATGATCATATAGTAGATGTAGATGATCATATAGTAGATGTAGATGATCATATAGTAGATGTAGATGATCATATAGTTGATGTAGATGATCATATAGTTGATGTAGATGATCATATAGTAGATGTAGATGATCATATAGTAGATGTAGATGATCATATAGTTGATGTAGATGATCATATAGTTGATGTAGATGATCATATAGTAGATGTAGATGATCATATAGTAGATGTAGATGATCATATAGTAGATGTAGATGATCATATAGTAGATGTAGATGATCATATAGTAGATGTAGATGATCATATAGTTGATGTAGATGATCATATAGTTGATGTAGATGATCATATAGTAGATGTAGATGATCATATAGTAGATGTAGATGATCATATAGTAGATGTAGATGATCATATAGTAGATGTAGATGATCATATAGTTGATGTAGATGATCATATAGTAGATGTAGATGATCATATAGTAGATGTAGATGATCATATAGTAGATGTAGATGATCATATAGTAGATGTAGATGATCATATAGTTGATGTAGATGATCATATAGTAGATGTAGATGATCATATAGTTGATGTAGATGATCATATAGTAGATGTAGATGATCATATAGTAGATGTAGATGATCATATAGTAGATGTAGATGATCATATAGTAGATGTAGATGATCATATAGTTGATGTAGATGATCATATAGTTGATGTAGATGATCATATAGTAGATGTAGATGATCATATAGTTGATGTAGGTGATCATATAGTAGATGTAGATGATCATATAGTAGATGTAGATGATCATATAGTTGATGTAGATGATCATATAGTAGATGTAGATGATCATATAGTAGATGTAGATGATCATATAGTAGATGTAGATGATCATATAGTAGATGTAGATGATCATATAGTTGATGTAGATCAGGGGTGCTCACACTTTTTCTGCAGGCGAGCTACTTTTCAATTGATCAAGTCGTGGGGATCTACCTCATTCATATATAATTTATATTTACTTATTTATGAAATATATGTTTTTGTTAACAAGTTAGAGGTGTTTAATGATAATGCAAGCATGTTTAACACATATAGTTAATATTGTTAATAAATTAATGGTGTTTAATGATAATACAAGTATGTTTAATACATATAGTTAATATTGTTAACAAGTAAAGGGTGTTTAAAGATAATAAAAGCATGTTTAACTCATATAGTTAATATTGTTAAAAAATTAAAGGTGTTTAATGATAATACAAGCATGTTTAACACATAGTTAATATTGTTAAAAAATTAAAGGTGTTTAATGATAATACAAGAATGTTTAATACATATAGTTAATATTGTTAACAAGTTAAAGGTGTTTAAAGATAATACAAGCATGTTTAACACATATAGTTAATATTGTTAATAAGTTAAAGGTGTTTAAAGATAATACAAGCATGTTTAACACATATAGATTCCTTTCTTTCATGAAGACAAGAATATAAGTTGGTGTATTACCTGATTCTGATGACTTGCATTGATAGGAATCAGACAGTGGTGCTGATAAGGTCCGCATTTTCGAATGGAGGAGAAAAAAAGTCCTCCTTTCTGTCCAATACCACATGAAAGTGGTTGGTTTTTGGCATCTTATTTGTCCAGCTTCCGTACTCCTTTGTATACACTTTACAAGAAATACATTGTCGGCAAACTCCGTAGCTTGCTAGCTTGTGCACGCCAGCTTTCTGAGACTCTTATTTTGTTAGCGCAACTGTGCAACTGTGCAGTCGGTCTTTGGAGTTTTGACGACAGGTACGGCGCCAGAGTCTGTTGAAATAAAGTGTTTCTCGCCTTCCAGTCGGTAATTTTAATGAGCTGGCAGCAGCCAGTGTCATCTCAGAAAGCCCTCGGGTGCCGTGAATGTCAATCAAGTGACGAAAATGACGTCATTGTGAAGATTTATGATCGCTCATTTTTAGGACTATTTTTTTAATGCCTGGCTGGTGATCGACTGACACACCCTCCGAGATCGACCGGTAGCTCGCGATCGACGTAATGAGCACCCCTGCCCTAGGGTAAACTGGGTGTAACACACGGCACACTGATAAGGCTTAACCTATTGTGACTATAACAATCTACAAGGTTAATGTAGGTTGCTTCTCTTTCTCCCCTTCCATTTTCCTGCATCCTTTCGTATCTCAAGTTATCATTACGTATATGTATTGTTGCATTTAAACAACTGTATTGTTGATAATAAAGGTAAATTATTGGTATTGTTCATTATCAATAGCGCTATTTCTATTGGTATTTGTATTGATCCATTGGTAGTGTAATAATGCTCATTGTCATTTCTGTATTATTTTTTGCTAACTGCTTATTTGCTAATACTTTTACCATCATATTTGTACATGTCGTATTTGCTGATGTTGCTCTATTGTTGTTGTTGTTGTTGTTTGCTGTTGTTGTTTTTGTCTCTCTGTCTAATCCCCCTCTTGTCCCCACAATTTCCCCCTCTGTCTTCTTTTTTTTCACTTTCTATCCCCTCCTGCTCCGGCCCGGCTGCACTAAATGATAATATAAATACATTTAATAAAGTCAAATACAAATAAGGCAACAAGAGAAGTATCCTACACTTCTCTTTTGTAAAGTAAATCTGAACAGCCAAAATGGGCACCTACATCTACTATATGATCATCTACATCTACTATATGATCATCTACATCTACTATATGATCATCTACATCTACTATATGATCATCTACATCAACTATATGATCATCTACATCTACTATATGATCATCTACATCTACTATATGATCATCTACATCTACTATATGATCATCTACATCTACTATATGATCATCTACATCTACTATATGATCATCTACATCAACTATATGATCATCTACATCTACTATATGATCATCTACATCAACTATATGATCATCTACATCTACTATATGATCATCTACATCAACTATATGATCATCTACATCTACTATATGATCATCTACATCTACTATATGATCATCTACATCATCTATATGATCATCTACATCAACTATATGATCATCTACATCTACTATATGATCATCTACATCTACTATATGATCATCTACATCAACTATATGATCATCTACATCTACTATATGATCATCTACATCAACTATATGATCATCTACATCTACTATATGATCATCTACATCTACTATATGATCATCTACATCTACTATATGATCATCTACATCTACTATATGATCATCTACATCAACTATATGATCATCTACATCAACTATATGATCATCTACATCAACTATATGATCATCTACATCTACTATATGATCATCTACATCTACTATATGATCATCTACATCTACTATATGATCATCTACATCTACTATATGATCATCTACATCAACTATATGATCATCTACATCAACTATATGATCATCTACATCTACTATATGATCATCTACATCTACTATATGATCATCTACATCTACTATATGATCATCTACATCAACTATATGATCATCTACATCTACTATATGATCATCTACATCTACTATATGATCATCTACTATATGATCATCTACATCAACTATATGATCATCTACATCTACTATATGATCATCTACATCAACTATATGATCATCTACATCTACTATATGATCATCTACATCTACTATATGATCATCTACTATATGATCATCTACATCAACTATATGATCATCTACATCTACTATATGATCATCTACATCAACTATATGATCATCTACATCTACTATATGATCATCTACATCAACTATATGATCATCTACATCAACTATATGATCATCTACATCTACTATATGATCATCTACATCTATATGATCATCTACATCAACTATATGATCATCTACATCAACTATATGATCATCTACATCTACTATATGATCATCTACATCTACTATATGATCATCTACATCTACTATATGATCATCTACATCTACTATATGATCATCTACATCAACTATATGATCATCTACATCAACTATATGATCATCTACATCTACTATATGATCATCTACATCTGCTATATGATCATCTACATCAACTATATGATCATCTACATCTACTATATGATCATCTACATCTACTATATGATCATCTACATCTACTATATGATCATCTACATCTACTATATGATCATCTACATCTACTATATGATCATCTACATCTACTATATGATCATCTACATCTACTATATGATCATCTACATCATCTATATGATCATCTACATCAACTATATGATCATCTACATCTACTATATGATCATCTACATCTACTATATGATCATCTACATCTACTATATGATCATCTACATCTACTATATGATCATCTACATCAACTATATGATCATCTACATCAACTATATGATCATCTACATCTACTATATGATCATCTACATCAACTATATGATCATCTACATCAACTATATGATCATCTACATCTACTATATGATCATCTACATCTACTATATGATCATCTACATCTACTATATGATCATCTACATCAACTATATGATCATCTACATCTACTATATGATCATCTACATCTACTATATGATCATCTACTATATGATCATCTACATCAACTATATGATCATCTACATCAACTATATGATCATCTACATCTACTATATGATCATCTACATCAACTATATGATCATCTACATCAACTATATGATCATCTACATCTACTATATGATCATCTACATCTATATGATCATCTACATCAACTATATGATCATCTACATCAACTATATGATCATCTACATCTACTATATGATCATCTACATCTACTATATGATCATCTACATCTACTATATGATCATCTACATCTACTATATGATCATCTACATCAACTATATGATCATCTACATCAACTATATGATCATCTACATCTACTATATGATCATCTACATCTACTATATGATCATCTACATCAACTATATGATCATCTACATCTACTATATGATCATCTACATCTACTATATGATCATCTACATCAACTATATGATCATCTACATCTACTATATGATCATCTACATCTACTATATGATCATCTACATCTACTATATGATCATCTACATCTACTATATGATCATCTACATCTACTATATGATCATCTACATCAACTATATGATCATCTACATCAACTATATGATCATCTACATCTACTATATGATCATCTACATCTACTATATGATCATCTACATCTACTATATGATCATCTACATCTACTATATGATCATCTACATCTACTATATGATCATCTACATCTACTATATGATCATCTACATCTACTATATGATCATCTACATCTACTATATGATCATCTACATCTACTATATGATCATCTACATCAACTATATGATCATCTACATCTACTATATGATCATCTACATCTACTATATGATCATCTACATCTACTATATGATCATCTACATCTACTATATGATCATCTACATCTACTATATGATCATCTACATCTACTATATGATCATCTACATCAACTATATGATCATCTACATCAACTATATGATCATCTACATCTACTATATGATCATCTACATCTACTATATGATCATCTACATCAACTATATGATCATCTACATCAACTATATGATCATCTACATCAACTATATGATCATCTACATCTACTATATGATCATCTACATCAACTATATGATCATCTACATCAACTATATGATCATCTACATCTACTATATGATCATCTACATCAACTATATGATCATCTACATCTACTATATGATCATCTACATCAACTATATGATCATCTACATCAACTATATGATCATCTACATCTACTATATGATCATCTACATCAACTATATGATCATCTACATCAACTATATGATCTACATCTACTATATGATCATCTACATCTACTATATGATCATCTACATCTACTATATGATCATCTACATCTACTATATGATCATCTACATCAACTATATGATCATCTACATCAACTATATGATCATCTACATCAACTATATGATCATCTACATCTACTATATGATCATCTACATCAACTATATGATCATCTACATCTACTATATGATCATCTACATCTACTATATGATCATCTACATCAACTATATGATCATCTACATCTACTATATGATCATCTACATCTACTATATGATCATCTACATCAACTATATGATCATCTACATCTACTATATGATCATCTACATCTACTATATGATCATCTACATCAACTAAATGATCATCTACATCTACTATATGATCATCTACATCTACTATATGATCATCTACATCAACTATATGATCATCTACATCTACTATATGATCATCTACATCTACTATATGATCATCTACATCAACTATATGATCATCTACATCTACTATATGATCATCTACATCTACTATATGATCATCTACATCTACTATATGATCATCTACATCTACTATATGATCATCTACATCAACTATATGATCATCTACATCAACTATATCATCATCTACATCTACTATATGATTTGCCTGAGAAGCTGGACAGGACACCAAAAAAAAAAAAAAAAATTTTTATTTTTTTTAATAATGTAATGCGATCTACCAATACTACCTTTGCGATCGACTGGTAGATCGCGATCGACGTATTGAGCACCCCTGATGTAGATGATCCTATTGTTGATGTAGATGATCATATAGTTGATGTAGATGATCATATAGTTGATGTAGATGATCATATAGTAGATGTAGATGATCATATAGTAGATGTAGATGATCATATAGTAGATGTAGATGATCATATAGTAGATGTAGATGATCATATAGTTGATGTAGATGATCATATAGTAGATGTAGATGATCATATAGTTGATGTAGATGATCATATAGTTGATGTAGATGATCATATAGTTGATGTAGATGATCATATAGTTGATGTAGATGATCATATAGTAGATGTAGATGATCATATAGTAGATGTAGATGATCATATAGTTGATGTAGATGATCATATAGTAGATGTAGATGATCATATAGTTGATGTAGATGATCATATAGTAGATGTAGATGATCATATAGTAGATGTAGATGATCATATAGTTGATGTAGATGATCATATAGTAGATGTAGATGATCATATAGTTGATGTAGATGATCATATAGTAGATGTAGATGATCATATAGTAGATGTAGATGATCATATAGTTGATGTAGATGATCATATAGTAGATGTAGATGATCATATAGTTGATGTAGATGATCATATAGTTGATGTAGATGATCATATAGTTGATGTAGATGATCATATAGTTGATGTAGATGATCATATAGTTGATGTAGATGATCATATAGTTGATGTAGATGATCATATAGTTGATGTAGATGATCATATAGTTGATGTAGATGATCATATAGTAGATGTAGATGATCATATAGTAGATGTAGATGATCATATAGTAGATGTAGATGATCATATAGTAGATGTAGATGATCATATAGTAGATGTAGATGATCATATAGTAGATGTAGATGATCATATAGTTGATGTAGATGATCATATAGTAGATGTAGATGATCATATAGTAGATGTAGATGATCATATAGTTGATGTAGATGATCATATAGTAGATGTAGATGATCATATAGTTGATGTAGATGATCATATAGTTGATGTAGATGATCATATAGTTGATGTAGATGATCATATAGTTGATGTAGATGATCATATAGTTGATGTAGATGATCATATAGTTGATGTAGATGATCATATAGTTGATGTAGATGATCATATAGGTGATGTAGATGATCATATAGTAGATGTAGATGATCATATAGTTGATGTAGATGATCATATAGTTGATGTAGATGATCATATAGTAGATGTAGATGATCATATAGTAGATGTAGATGATCATATAGTAGATGTAGATGATCATATAGTAGATGTAGATGATCATATAGTTGATGTAGATGATCATATAGTTGATGTAGATGATCATATAGTAGATGTAGATGATCATATAGTAGATGTAGATGATCATATAGTTGATGTAGATGATCATATAGTAGATGTAGATGATCATATAGTTGATGTAGATGATCATATAGTTGATGTAGATGATCATATAGTTGATGTAGATGATCATATAGTAGATGTAGATGATCATATAGTAGATGTAGATGATCATATAGTAGATGTAGATGATCATATAGTAGATGTAGATGATCATATAGTAGATGTAGATGATCATATAGTTGATGTAGATGATCATATAGTAGATGTAGATGATCATATAGTAGATGTAGATGATCATATAGTTGATGTAGATGATCATATAGTAGATGTAGATGATCATATAGTTGATGTAGATGATCATATAGTTGATGTAGATGATCATATAGTTGATGTAGATGATCATATAGTTGATGTAGATGATCATATAGTTGATGTAGATGATCATATAGTTGATGTAGATGATCATATAGTTGATGTAGATGATCATATAGGTGATGTAGATGATCATATAGTAGATGTAGATGATCATATAGTTGATGTAGATGATCATATAGTTGATGTAGATGATCATATAGTAGATGTAGATGATCATATAGTAGATGTAGATGATCATATAGTTGATGTAGATGATCATATAGTAGATGTAGATGATCATATAGTAGATGTAGATGATCATATAGTTGATGTAGATGATCATATAGTAGATGTAGATGATCATATAGTTGATGTAGATGATCATATAGTAGATGTAGATGATCATATAGTAGATGTAGATGATCATATAGTAGATGTAGATGATCATATAGTAGATGTAGATGATCATATAGTAGATGTAGATGATCATATAGTAGATGTAGATGATCATATAGTTGATGTAGATGATCATATAGTAGATGTAGATGATCATATAGTAGATGTAGATGATCATATAGTAGATGTAGATGATCATATAGTAGATGTAGATGATCATATAGTAGATGTAGATGATCATATAGTTGATGTAGATGATCATATAGTAGATGTAGATGATCATATAGTAGATGTAGATGATCATATAGTAGATGTAGATGATCATATAGTTGATGTAGATGATCATATAGTTGATGTAGATGATCATATAGTAGATGTAGATGATCATATAGTAGATGTAGATGATCATATAGTTGATGTAGATGATCATATAGTAGATGTAGATGATCATATAGTAGATGTAGATGATCATATAGTAGATGTAGATGATCATATAGTAGATGTAGATGATCATATAGTTGATGTAGATGATCATATAGTAGATGTAGATGATCATATAGTAGATGTAGATGATCATATAGTTGATGTAGATGATCATATAGTAGATGTAGATGATCATATAGTAGATGTAGATGATCATATAGTTGATGTAGATGATCATATAGTAGATGTAGATGATCATATAGTTGATGTAGATGATCATATAGTAGATGTAGATGATCATATAGTAGATGTAGATGATCATATAGTAGATGTAGATGATCATATAGTAGATGTAGATGATCATATAGTAGATGTAGATGATCATATAGTAGATGTAGATGATCATATAGTAGATGTAGATGATCATATAGTAGATGTAGATGATCATATAGTTGATGTAGATGATCATATAGTAGATGTAGATGATCATATAGTAGATGTAGATGATCATATAGTAGATGTAGATGATCATATAGTAGATGTAGATGATCATATAGTAGATGTAGATGATCATATAGTTGATGTAGATGATCATATAGTAGATGTAGATGATCATATAGTAGATGTAGATGATCATATAGTAGATGTAGATGATCATATAGTTGATGTAGATGATCATATAGTTGATGTAGATGATCATATAGTAGATGTAGATGATCATATAGTAGATGTAGATGATCATATAGTTGATGTAGATGATCATATAGTAGATGTAGATGATCATATAGTAGATGTAGATGATCATATAGTAGATGTAGATGATCATATAGTAGATGTAGATGATCATATAGTTGATGTAGATGATCATATAGTTGATGTTCATATAGTAGATGTAGATGATCATATAGTAGATGTAGATGATCATATAGTTGATGTAGATGATCATATAGTAGATGTAGATGATCATATAGTAGATGTAGATGATCATATAGTAGATGTAGATGATCATATAGTAGATGTAGATGATCATATAGTTGATGTAGATGATCATATAGTAGATGTAGATGATCATATAGTAGATGTAGATGATCATATAGTAGATGTAGATGATCATATAGTTGATGTAGATGATCATATAGTAGATGTAGATGATCATATAGTAGATGTAGATGATCATATAGTAGATGTAGATGATCATATAGTTGATGTAGATGATCATATAGTTGATGTAGATGATCATATAGTTGATGTAGATGATCATATAGTAGATGTAGATGATCATATAGTAGATGTAGATGATCATATAGTAGATGTAGATGATCATATAGTTGATGTAGATGATCATATAGTTGATGTAGATGATCTATATCTGCTGTACACATTTACAAATCCCAAAAGCAGTGAAGTTGTCAGGTTGTGTAAATGGTAAATAAAAAGAGAATACAACAAATCCTTTTCAACTTATATTCAATTGAATAGACTGCAAAGACAATATGTTTAATGTCGGAACTGAGAAACGTTATTTTTTGCAAATATTAGCTCATTTGGAATTCGATGCCTGCAACATGTTTCAAAAAAGACTGATAAAGTTGAGGAATGCTCATCAAAGTCTTATTTGGAACATCCCACAGGTGAACAGGCTAATTGGGAACAGGTGGATTTCACCATCTACACTCCGTAATATCATCAAAATGGTAGGAGAATCTGGAGAAATCACTGCACGTAGCATTGAATGCCCGTGACCTTGGTACTGCATCAAAAAGCGACATCGGTGTGTAAAGGATATCACCACATGGGCTCAGGAACACTTCAGAAAACCACTGTCAGTACGGTAACTACAGTTGGTCGCTACATCTGTAAGTGCAACTTAAAACTCTACTATGCAAAGCCAAAGCAATTTATCAACAACACCCAGAAACGCTTCGCTGGGCCCGAGCTCATCTGAGATGGACTGATGCTGATGCAAAGTGGAAAAGTGTTCTGTGGTCTGACGAGTCCACATTTCAAATTGTTTTTGGAAACTGTGGATTTCGTGTCCTCCGGACCAAAGAGGAAAAGAACCATCCGGACTGTTCTAGGTGCAAAGTGTAAAAGGCAGCATGTGTGATGGTATGGGGGTGTATTAGTGGCCAAGACATGGGTAACTTACACATCTGTGAAGGCGCTATTAATGCTGAAAGGTACATACAGGTTTTGGAGCAACATATGTTGTTAACATGGACGCCCCTGCTTATTTCAGCAAGACAATGCCAAGCCTAAAATAGCACAGCGGAGACCCCCGGACTGTTGAACAACTTAAGCTGTACATCAAGCAAGAATGGGAAAGAAATCCACTTCAAAAATGTGTCTCCTCAGTTCCCAAAACTTTACTGAGTGTTGTTAAAAGGAAAGGCCATGTAACACAGTGGTAAAAATGCCATTTTTGCAATGTGTTGCTGCCATTAAATTTTAAGTTAATGATTATTTGCACAAAAAAAAAACAAGTTTCTCAGTGTGAACATTAAATATCTTGTCTTTGCAGTCTATTCAATTGAATATAAGTTGAAAAGGATTTGTTGTATTCTCTTTTTATTTACCATTTACACAACCTGACAACTTCACTGCTTTTGGCTTTTGTAAATAAAATGTGCCCTTAAGTGGATTTTACTTCTGCCATAAATCCTCGGTTGTTGTATTGTCAAGTTCATCATAGTCCAGGCATCCTGGACGCCCAACTTTTAGCGGAATTGCACTATTCTTCTAGCCCAGTGATTCTCAAGCTGTAGTGGTATGCAGACTCCATCTAGTGGTATGTCAAAGAATAACTTTAATTAAATATCGGAATGTTCTGATGCTGATACGGCTCTGTTTGGAGAGATTGATACCGGAGAGTGCTTGTAACTAAATCTCCGATACCACACTACGGTATTTTGTAAGAAATGTTGTGCGCGACCAGTCGTCCTCTCAGGGAATACAACACACTGGTCACTCCCAAGTTCTTTTGGATGACATTAATGTTGAGTAAGAAGGACCCCAGAGACAGAATTGTACAATACCAAGTTTTACTGAAGCTTCAGGAGACCCGCCCTTACAACACAACCATAGCATCAGCAAGCAAGGTCTAAATCCAAACAAAAAGAGTCAGCTTATGTAGAGCGAAAACAACCCCTCTCGCCCAGAAAGAAAAGCAGCTGCTTCTTCAAAACCGTTAAGGAGCTGGCCAAAACAGCTCTGTGAGCCGACAAACAGGAGCTTTTAAGACAAAACAAAAAGAGTATACTAGCGGACCTAAGAAGAAAAACCCAAAGAGTTCACATGGGAAAACACGATTATTATATTGACTACAGCAAATAAAAGGCAACCATGTATTTATTTTTCTTCAGATTGCATGAAAAGGCTTTGTTAGATAATTACCGTATTTTCCGCACTATTAGCCGCACCTAAAAACCACAAATTTACTCAAAAGCTGACAGTGCGGCTTATAACCCGGTGCGCTTTATATATGGATTAATATTAAGATTCATTTTCATGAAGTTTCGGTCTCGCAACTACGGTAAACAGCCGCCATCTTTTTTCCCCGTAGAAGAGGAAGTGCTTCTTCTTCTACGCAAGCAACCGCCAAGGTAAGCACCCGCCCCCATAGAACAGGAAGCGCTTCTTCTTCTACTGTAAGCAACCACCCGCCCGCGTAGAAGAAGAAGAAGCGCGCGGATATTACGTTTCATTTCCTTTGTGTGTTTACATCTGTAAAGACCACAAAATGGCTCCTACTAAGCGACAGGTTTCCGGTTCATGAAAAGACGCAATCTCTCCATCCGCACACGGACTACTATTTCACAGCAACTGCCTAAAGACTTTCAAGAAAAGCTGGCTACTTTCCGTGCATATTGTAAAAACAAGATAGCTGAAAAAAAGATCCGGCCAGAGAACATTATCAACATGGACGAGGTTCCACTGACTTTTGATATTCCTGTGAACCGCACTGTGGATACAACGGGAGCACGTACGGTGAATATTCGCACCACAGGGAATGAGAAGTCATCCTTCACTGTGGTTCTAGCTTGCCATGCTAATGGCCAGAAACTTCCACCCATGGTGATATTCAAAAGGAAGACCTTGCCAAAAGAGACCTTTCCAGCCGGCGTCATCATAAAAGCTAACTCGAAGGGATGGATGGATGAAGAAAAGGTGAGCGAGTGGTTAAGGTAAGTTTACGCGAAGAGGCCGGGTGGCTTTTTTCACGCAGCTCCGTCCATGTTGATATACGACTCCATGCGCGCCCACATCACGCTGGTTTTTAATATATTATTAAAGTTTGACTGACCTATCTGACTGTTTTTTTGACATTCCTTTAGCGCAGTTAGATGCGGCTTATAACACGGGGCGGCTTATAGGTGGACAAAGTTTTGAAATATGCCGTTCATTGAAGGCGCGGCTTTTAACCCAGGGCGCCTTATGGTGCGGAAAATACGGTACATAGAACAGAGGTCCTTAACCATAGGGCCCGGGCACATTGCTGGGCGGCCAAAAAATATGTGTTTGTAAACTGTGGTCCGTATGCAGTACTCAGCTGTAGTACACTTTTCCACCACTCGTGGCAGTAATGACAATATCAAACAAGCATAAGAAGACTGCTGGAGCTAAAGTCAGAGAAGTTTCATAAGCGCAAAAATTATGACTAAAGTGGTGAAGATGTAATTTAATCATATTGACAGAAATATTAAACCATTCATTTAATCAAATATCATTATTGTATTTACTTTAGATGCAATCCTGGAATATGATTCAAATCCAGTGTTGATATTTGCGTGGGCCCCGGGCCCCTGTGTAGTGTAAAAGGTTGCCAACCCTGATGTAAACAGAAGTGTATGAGTGGAAATATACACCCCATTATTGTCAGCCATCTTCTATGACTCATTACTATTTGTAGTCGTGTTAGTGTGGACAAGCTCTTATGTGGACTTGAGTCAGCCAGTCCCAGGGTTGTGGAGATGAAGGTCTTGGTCACGGAGCCCGTATATGAGTCAATGTGAATGATGGAGAAGGTCATCATGGCAGACTCACATTTCACCTGCTGATCTTCTCTCCTTGCAGCTTGGAGACTTTTACTTGGAGCTTCACTGGGACTTCCAGAGTTGGGGTGAGTCAAGTAGTCCAAAGTCTCACACCAGCTGGCTAGACCACGGTCTCTCCTCGGGACTCTGGAGCTACATTAGGGCCAACAGTGATGTACTTGAAACAATCAGAAAATCCAGTTTTGATGGTAAATTTAGAACAAAATGAGATATAAATATGAGTCATTCTTTTGAATCAATTCTTCATTTTCATTAGAGATTCTGTTTGTTTTTGTTTTTGTTTTTTTGTTGTTGTTTTTTTGCAAGTTTATTTAGCACCAAAGTTGTGGACAACGTCACCAACGTGGCCATTTAAAAAAAGTGAGGTTGTGTAGTTGCTTATTTTGGTCTGCGTTAATCCCACGATGGTCTCCCAGCTCCTCATGACAAAGAAAAACACAAGTCCGGTAGGTTGGCGGTCCGAGCATGATGCCACGCCCCCCCAAACCCCTCTCAGTTAATGCCACGCCCCTCCAGGTAAAATCCGAGCTGTCTGTCGTGAAGCTACGCCCCTCTCAGTTAACGCCACGCCCCCCCCAGGTGAAATCCGAGCTGTACGTATTAAAGCCACGCCCCTCTCAGTTGATGCCACGCCCCCAGGTAAAATCCGAGTTGTCTGTAATAATGCCACGCCCCTCTCAGTTGATACTACACCCCCAATGTGAAATATGAGCGGTTTGTCATGAAGCCACGCCCCCTCAGTTAATACCACGCCCCCTGGGGGGAAATCCAAGCTGTCTGTCATGATGCCACGCCTCTTTAAGTTGATGCCACACCTCCAGGTGAAATCTTAGTTGTTCGTCAGGAAGCCACGCCCCTCTCAGTTGATGCTACTCCCCCAATGTGAAATCCGAGGTGTTTGTCATGAAGCCCCGCCCCTCTCAGTTTATGCCACGCCCCCCCCAGTGAAATCCAAGTTGTCCGTAATAATGCCACCCCCCCCAGGTGAAATCTTAGTTGTCTGTCATGAAGCCCCGCCCCTCTCAGTTGATGCTATACACCCCCAATGTGAAATCCGAGGTGTTTGTCATGAAGCCACGCCCCTCTCAGTTTATGCCACGCCCCCCCCAGTGAAATCCAAGCTGTCCGTAATAATGCCACGCCCCCAGGTGAAATCTTAGTTGTCTGTCATGAAGCCCCGCCCCTCTCAGTTGATGCTACTCCCCCAATGTGAAATCCGAGGTGTTTGTCATGAAGCCACGCCCCTCTCAGTTTATGCCACGCCCCCCCCAGTGAAATCCAAGCTGTCCGTAATAATGCCACGCCCCCAGGTGAAATCTTAGTTGTCTGTCATGAAGCCCCGCCCCTCTCAGTTGATGCTATACACCCCCAATGTGAAATCCGAGGTGTTTGTCATGAAGCCACGCCCCTCTCAGTTTATGCCACGCCCCCCCAGTGAAATCCAGGCTGTCCGTAATAATGCCACGCCCCCAGGTGAAATCTTAGTTGTCTGTCATGAAACCCCGCCCCTCTCAGTTGATGCTACACCCCCAATGTGAAATCCGAGGTGTTTGTCATGAAGCCACGCCCCTCTCAGTTTATGCCACGCCCCCCCCCCGTGAAATCCAAGCTGTCCGTAATAATGCCACGCCCCCAGGTGAAATCTTAGTTGTCTGTCATGAAGCCCCGCCCCTCTCAGTTGATGCTACTCCCCCAATGTGAAATCAGAGGTGTTTGTCATGAAGCCACGCCCCTCTCAGTTTATGCCACGCCCCCCCCAGTGAAATCCAAGCTGTCCGTAATAATGCCACGCCCCCAGGTGAAATCTTAGTTGTCTGTCATGAAGCCCCGCCCCTCTCAGTTGATGCTACACCCCCAATGTGAAATCCGAGGTGTTTGTCATGAAGCCACGCCCCTCTCAGTTTATGCCACGCCCCCCCAGTGAAATCCAAGCTGTCCGTAATAATGCCACCCCCCCAGGTGAAATCTTAGTTGTCTGTCATGAAGCCCCGCCCCTCTCAGTTTATGCCAAGCCCCTCAGGTGAAATCTTAGTTGTTCGTCAGGAAGCCACGCCCCTCTCAGTTGATGCTACACCCCCAATGTGAAATCCAAGCGGTCTGATGCCACGCCCATTTCAGTTGATGCCACGCCCCCAGGTGAAATCTAAGCTGTATATCATGAAGCCACGCCCCTCTCAGTTTATGCCACGCCCCCCCAGTGAAATCCAAGCTGTCCGTAATAATGCCACGCCCCCAGGTGAAATCTTAGTTGTCCGTAATAATGCCACGCCCCTCTCAGTTTATGCAAAGCCCCTCAGGTGAAATCTTAGTTGTTCGTCAGGAAGCCACGCCCCTCTCAGTTGATGCTACACCCCCAATGTGAAATCCAAGCGGTCTGATGCCACGCCCCCAGATGAAATCTAAGCTGTCTATCATGAAGCCACGCCCCTCTCAGTTTATGCCACGCCCCCCCAGTGAAATCCAAGCTGTCCGTAATAATGCCACCCCCCCAGGTGAAATCTTAGTTGTCTGTCATGAAGCCACGCCCCTCTCAGTTTATGCCAAGCCCCTCAGGTGAAATCTTAGTTGTTTGTCGTGAAGCCACGCCCCCCTCAGTTGATACCACGCCCCCCAGGTGAAATCCAAGCGGTCTGATGCCACGCCCCCAGGTGAAATCCAAGCTGTCTATCATGAAGCCACGCCCCTCTCAGTTTATGCCACGCCCCCCCAGTGAAATCCAAGCTGTCCGTAATAATGCCACGCCCCCAGGTGAAATCTTAGTTGTCTGTCATGATGCCACGCCCCTCTCAGTTGATGCCAAGCCCCTCAGGTGAAATCTTAGTTGTTCGTCAGGAAGCCACGCCCCTCTCAGTTGATGCTACACCCCCAATGTGTAATCCAAGCGGTCTGATGCCACTCCCCTTTCAGTTGATGCCACGCCCCCAGGTGAAATCTAAGCTGTCTATCATGATGCCACGTCCCTCTCCATTGATGCCACACCCCCAGCTGAAATCCGAGCTGTCTGTATAATGCCACACCCCCCTCAGTTGGGTGGTATCCGAGTTGTCTGTCATGAAGCCACGCCCCCCCCCAGTGAAATCCAAGCTGTGCGTAATAATGCCACGCCCCTCTCAGTTGATGCCAAGCCCCTCAGGTGAAATCTTAGTTGTTTGTCGTGAAGCCACGCCCCCCTCAGTTGATACCACGCCCCCCTCAGTTGATACCACGCCCCCCGGGTGAAATCCAAGCAGTCTGATGCCACGCCCCCAGGTGAAATCCAAGCTGTCTATCATAATGCCACGCCCCTCTCAGTTGATGCCACGCCCCCCCAGGTGAAATCCGAGTCTTCTGTCCTAATGCCACACCTCCCAGGTGAAATCCGGGAAATCTGAATTTGTTGAACCTGGAAAAAGAATGTGAAACAAAATAAAACTTAAAAATAAGGTTTGAATCTCAAAAATCAAAGTATGTGAAGATGAAGATGAAAGGACTTACCAGAGTGGATCATAATTAGATTCAACTTGAAAGCAAGTCTGCACAGTTTTTATTTATTTGAAACTGATCAAAACTTGATTTTTTCCAAGTAGAACACTTTGAACTCTAATGGATCATTTTGTTGACAAACTAAGTATTGATTCTGTTAGTGATCAATGAACTTACTTGATGCTAACTCATTAACTTTTTGTTCCAGTGCCTCTACTCTCCAGGATTCTGCCTTCTGATGCCTGCAAGATCTCCAAGCAGGGACTCAACATCAGGCAGGTCCACCCACTGTAGTATGTTGCAAGTCCACCCACTGTAGTATGTTGCAGGTCCACCCACTGTAGTATGTTGCAGGTCCACCCACTGTAGTATGTTGCAGGTCCACCCACTGTAGTATGTTGCAGGTCCACCCACTGTAGTATGTTGCAGGTCCACCCACTGTAGTATGTTGCAGGTCCACCCACTGTAGTATGTTGCAGGTCCACCCACTGTGGAATGTTGCAGGTCCACCCACTGTGGAATGTTGCAGGTCCACCCACTGTAGTATGTTGCAGGTCCACCCACTGTAGTATGTTGCAGGTCCACCCACTGTAGTATGTTGCAGGTCCACCCACTGTAGTATGTTGCAGGTCCACCCACTGTAGTATGTTGCAGGTCCACCCACTGTAGTATGTTGCAGGTCCACCCACTGTAGTATGTTGCAGGTCCACCCACTGTAGTAAAGTGTGTTTCAGACTGGATGGAAGAGGACTAAGTGAAGTGTGTTTCAGACTGGATGTAAGAGTACTAAGTAAAGAAGATGACTAAGTAAAGTGTGTTTCAGACTGGATGGAAGAGGACTAAGTAAAGTGTGTTTCAGACTGGATGGAAGAGGACTAAGTAAAGTGTGTTTCAGACTGGATGGAAGAGGACTAAGTAAAGTGTGTTTCAGACTGGATGGAAGAGGACTAAGTAAAGTGTGTTTCAGACTGGATGGAAGAGGACTAAGTAAAGTGTGTTTCAGACTGGATGGAAGAGGACTAAGTGAAGTGTGTTTCAGACTGGATGGAAGAGGACTAAGTAAAGAAGAGGACTAAGTGAAGTGTGTTTCAGACTGGATGGAAGAGGACTAAGTAAAGTGTGTTTCAGACTGGATGGAAGAGGACTAAGTGAAGTGTGTTTCAGACTGGATGGAAGAGGACTAAGTGAAGTGTGTTTCAGACTGGATGTAAGAGGACTAAGTGAAGTGTGTTTCAGACTGGATGTAAGAGGACTAAGTAAAGTGTGTTTCAGACTGGATGGAAGAGGACTAAGTAAAGTGTGTTTCAGACTGGATGGAAGAGGACTAAGTAAAGTGTGTTTCAGACTGGATGGAAGAGGACTAAGTAAAGTGTGTTTCAGACTGGATGGAAGAGGACTAAGTGAAGTGTGTTTCAGACTGGATGGAAGAGGACTAAGTAAAGAAGAGGACTAAGTGAAGTGTGTTTCAGACTGGATGGAAGAGGACTAAGTAAAGTGTGTTTCAGACTGGATGGAAGAGGACTAAGTGAAGTGTGTTTCAGACTGGATGGAAGAGGACTAAGTGAAGTGTGTTTCAGACTGGATGGAAGAGGACTAAGTGAAGTGTGTTTCAGACTGGACACCACCCTGATAGACTTCACAGACATGAAGTGTCAGAGAGGAGATCTCACCTTCATCTTCAACGGCAATGCCAGCGCTGCAGAATCCTTTGTGGTGATGGACAACCTGCAGCAAGTCTACCAGAGGATTCATCAGCAGGTTTATAACTTTATTACTACTTTATAACACCTTATTTAACTTTATTATTACTTTATAACACCTTATTTAACTTTAATTATTACTTTATAACACCTTATTTAACTTTATTATTACTTTACAACACCTCTTATTTAACATCATTATTACTTTATAACACCTTATTTAACTTTATTATTACTTTATAACACCTTATTTAACTTTATTATTACTTTATAACACCTTATTTAACTTTATTATTACTTTATAACACCTTATTTAACTTTATTATTACTTTATAACACCTTATTTAACTTTATTATTACTTTATAACACCTTATTTAACTTTATTATTACTTTATAACACCTTATTTAACTTTATTATTACTTTATAACACCTTATTTAACTGTATTATTACTTTATAACACCTTATTTAACTTTATTATTACTTTATAACACCTTATTTAACTTTATTATTACTTTATAACACCTTATTTAACTTTATTATTACTTTATAACACCTTATTTAACTTTAATTATTACTTTATAACACCTCTTATTTAACTTTATTATTACTTTATAACACCTTATTTAACTTTATTATTACTTTATAACACCTTATTTAACTTTATTATTACTTTATAACACCTTATTTAACTGTATTATTACTTTATAACACCTTATTTAACCGTATTATTACTTTATAACACCTTATTTAACTGTATTATTACTTTATAACACCTTATTTAACTCTATTATTACTTTATAACACCTTATTTAACTTTATTATTACTTTATAACACCTTATTTAACTTTATTATTACTTTATAACACCTTATTTAACTTTATTATTACTTTATAACACCTTATTTAACTTTATTATTACTTTATAACACCTTATTTAACTTTATTATTACTTTATAACACCTTATTTAACTTTAGTATTACTTTATAACACCTTATTTAACTTTATTATTACTTTATAACACCTTATTTAACTTTAGTATTACTTTATAACACCTTATTTAACTTTATTATTACTTTATAACACCTTATTTAAATTATTATTACTTTATAA
This sequence comes from Nerophis lumbriciformis, assembly GCF_033978685.3. Taxonomy (NCBI): domain Eukaryota; kingdom Metazoa; phylum Chordata; class Actinopteri; order Syngnathiformes; family Syngnathidae; genus Nerophis; species Nerophis lumbriciformis. Next base: position 44,580,024 of record NC_084561.2, on the reverse strand, counting down.
CACCTTATTTAACTTTAGTATTACTTTATAACACCTTATTTAACTTTATTATTACTTTATAACACCTTATTTAACTTTATTATTACTTTATAACACCTTATTTAACTTTATTATTACTTTACAACACCTTATTTAACATCATTATTACTTTATAACACCTTATTTAACTTTATTATTACTTTATAACACCTTATTTAACATTATTATTACTTTATAACACCTTATTTAACATCATTATTACTTTACAACACCTCTTATTTAACTTTATTATTACTTTATAACACCTTATTTAACTTTATTACTTTATAACACCTCTTATTTAACATCATTACTTTATAACACCTTATTTAACTTTATTATTACTTTATAACACCTTATTTAACTTTATTATTACTTTATAACACCTTATTTAACTTTATTATTACTTTATAACACCTTATTTAACTTTATTATTACTTTATAACACCTCTTATTTAACTTTATTATTACTTTATAACACCTTATTTAACTTTATTATTACTTTATAACACCTTATTTAACTTTATTATTACTTTATAACACCTTATTTAACTTTATTATTACTTTATAACACCTTATTTAACTTTATTATTACTTTATAACACCTTATTTAACTTTATTATTACTTTATAACACCTTATTTAACTTTATTATTACTTTATAACACCTTATTTAACTTTATTATTACTTTATAACACCTGATTTAACTTTATTATTACTTTATAACACCTTATTTAACTTTAATATTACTTTATAACACCTTATTTAACTTTATTATTACTTTATAACACCTTATTTAACTTTATTATTACTTTATAACACCTTATTTAACTTTATTACTTTATAACACCTTATTTAACTTTATTATTACTTTAAGACAAAGATGCATTTGTCACAAAAGACAAAAGCAGTGAAGTTGTCACACTGAGAAACTTTGTTCTTTTTTGCAAATAATCATGAACTTTGAATTTAATGGCAGCAACACATTGCAAAAAAGGCATTTTTTCCACTGTGTTACATGGCCTTTCCTTTTAACAACACTCAGTAAAGGTTTGGGAACTGAGGAGACACATTTTTGAAGTGGAATTCTTTCCCATTCTTGCTTGATGTACAGCTTAAGTTGTTCAACAGTCTCCCTTCTCATATTTTAGCCTTCATATTGCACCAATGGGAGACAGGTCTGGACTACAGGCAGGCCAGTCTAGTACCCACACTCTTTTACTATGAAGCCACGCTGTTATAACACCTGGCTTGGCATTGTCTTGCTGAAATAAGCAGGGGCGTCCATGGTAACGTTGCTTGGATGGCAACATATGTTGCTCCAAAACCTGTATGTACCTTTCAGCATTAATGGCGCCTTCACAGATGTGTAAGTTACCCATGTCTTGGGCACTAATACACCCCCATACCATCACAGATGCTGACTTTTACACTTTGCGCCTAGAACAATCCAGATGGTTCTTTTCCTCTTTGGTCCGGAAGACACGACGTCCACAGTTTCCAAAAACAATTTGAAATGTGGACTCGTCAGACCACAGAACACATTTCCACTTTGTATCAGTCCATCTTAGATGAGCTCAGGCCCAGAGAAGCCGACAGAGTTTCTGGGTGTTGTTGATAAACGGTTTTGGTTTTGCATAGTAGAGTTTTAACTTGCACTTACAGATGTAGCGACCAACTGTAGTTACTGACAGTGGTTCTCTGAAGTGTTCCTGAGCCCATGCGGTGATATCCTTTACACACCGATGTCGCTTTTTGATGCAGTACCACCTGAGGGAGCCAAGGTGCGTAATATCATGGCTTACGTGCAGTGATTTCTCCAGATTCTCTGAACCTTTTGATGATATTACGGAGCGTAGATGGTGAAATCCCTAAATTCCTTGTTGAGAAATGTTGTTCTTAAACAATTTGCTCAGGCGTTTGTTGACAAAGTGGTGACCCTCGCCCCGTTCTTGTTTGTGAATGACTGAGCATTTCATGGAAGCTCTTTTTATACCCAATCATGGCACCCACCTGTTCCCAATAAGCCTGTTCACCTGTGGGATGTTCCAAATAAGTCTTTGATGAGCATTCCTCTGCTTTCTCAGTCTTTTTTGCCACTTGTGCCAGCTTTTTTGAAACGTGTTGCAGGCATTAAATTCCAAATGAGCTAATATTTGCAAAAAATAACAAACTTTCTCAGTTCCAATATTAAATATCAGTCTATTCAATTGAATATAAGTTGAAAAGGATTTGTTGTATTCTCTTTTTATTTACTATTTACACAACGTGACAACTTCACTGCTTTTGGGCTTTGTAGTTTATAACACGCTTCTTATCTCAAAGATGATGACAAATACGATTTATTTAGTTTATAACACACGCTTCATATCTCAGTGATGCATCTTCTTAGGAATACTTCCCTTCTACAATGAATAAATATTAAGTATAATAACTGATAATTACTGTATTTCACTTAGACGATTATATTTTCCCACATGAAGTATTTGTGACTTCATAATTGTTGATATGACCTAATATTTATTAGCACCTAATATTTAAAATGACCTAACACTATTTAATATCACCTAATTATATTTCATAAGGCCTGCTATTTAATATGACCTAATATTTAACATTACCAAATAGTATTTAATCTGACCTAATATCTCATATGCGCTAATATTCCATATGACCTAATACTATTTAACATGACTAATATTTAATATTACTTAATATTGAATATGACCCTATTGATATTTAATATGACCTAATATTTAATATGACTCTTAATATTATTTAACCTGATCTAATAATATCTCAATAGAGCTAATAATATTTAATGACCTAATATCTAATATGACCTCGTAATATTTCATATAACCTATAATATCTAACATGAGCTAATAATATTTAACATGACCTAATATCTAGTAATATTTATTGACCTTGTATGAGCAAATGTTGTTCAGTATGACATCATAATATTCATGTTCATATGAGAGTTGATCAGGTTTTCCATAACATGAAAATGACTTTGATTGACATATTTTCATCCATTTGATCAATATATTTCTCTTATTTTCAGTCATCATTACAGTGAATAATAATAATATTTGATGATCCTGTACCAGAGGATTGTATTTTCTCACACATTCCAAAAAGTGCAGTTACAAACCTGAGTGTGTGGCCAGTAGTAGTAGTGGTGTTGTTATTATTGTTGCCACGCACACACACAGGAGTGTGAGATGGAGACGGAGGAGGAAGTGGACATCGTGATGAGCAGTGATGTGTACTCAGCCACTCTCTCCACCAAGTCCATCACCTTCTGCAGAGCACAGACTGGTTGGCTCTTCAGAGAGGACAAGACGGTTGGTGGCACCATGCTTCATCCTCTCATCCTCATCATTTCATCCTCGCATCATCCCATTCTCTCATCCTCATCATGTCATTCACTCATCTTCACCATCTCATCCTCATCATCTTGTTCGCCCATTCTCTCATCCTCATACTCTCATCTCCATTATCTCATCCTCATCATGTCATTCTCTCATCTTCACCATTTCATCCTCATTCTCTCATCATGTCACTCTTGTTTGCTCACTCATTTCTCATCCTCAACATCTCATTCCCTCATCCTCGTCATCTTGTTTGCTCATTCCCTCATCCTCGCATCTTCATTCTCTCATCGCATTCATCTTGTTTGCTCATTCCCTCATCCTCATTCCTCGTCCTCATTCCCTCATCCTTGCATCTTCATTCTCTCATCCTCATCCCATTCATCTTGTTTGCTCATTCACTCATCCTCATCCCCTCATCCTTGCATCTTCATTCTCTCATCCTCATGCTCTTATCCTCATCATGTCATTCTTTCATCTTCACCATTTCATCCTCATTCTCTCAACCTCATCATGTCACTCTTGTTTGCTCACTCATTTCTTGTCCTCAACATCTCATTCCCTCATCCTCATTTTCTCATCCTCGTCTTGTTTGCTCATTCCCTCATCCTCGTCCTTGCATCTTCATTCTCTCATCGCATTCATCTTGTTTGCTCATTCCCTCATCCTCATCCTTGCATCTTCATTCGCTCATCGCATTCATCTTGTTTGCTCATTCCCTCATCCTTGCATCTTCATGCTCTCATCTCCATTATCTCATCCTCATCATGTCATTCTCTCATCTTCACCATTTCATCCGCATTCTCTCATCCTCATCATGTCACTCTTGTTTGCTCACTCATTTCTCGTCCTCAACATCTCATTCCCTCATCCTCATTTTCTCATGCTCGTCGTCTTGTTTGCTCATTCCCTCATCCTCATCCTTGCATCTTCATTCTCTCATCGCATTCATCTTGTTTGCTCATTCCCTCATCATCATCCCCTCATCCTTGCATCTTCATTCTCTCATTGCATTCATCTTGTTTGCTCATTCCCTCATCCTCATCCCCTCATCCTTGCATCTTCATTCTCTCATCCTCATGCTCTCATCTCCATTATCTCATCCTCATCATGTCATTCTCTCATCTTCACCATTTCATCCGCATTCTCTCATCCTCATCATGTCACTCTTGTTTGCTCACTCATTTCTCGTCCTCAACATCTCATTCCCTCATCCTCATTTTCTCATCCTCGTCATCTTCTTTGCTCATTCCCTCATCCTCATCCTCATCCTTGCATCTTCATTCGCTCATCGCATTCATCTTGTTTGCTCATTCCCTCATCCTTGCATCTTCATTCTCTCATCTCCATTATCTCATCCTCATGTCATTCTCTCATCCTCATGTCACTCTTGTTTGCTCACTCATTTCTCTTCCTCAACATCTCATTCCCTCATCCTCATTTTCTCATCCTCGTCATCTTGTTTGCTCATTCCCTCATCCTCATCCTTGCATCTTCATTCTCTCATCGCATTCATCTTGTTTGCTCATTCCCTCATCCTCATTCCCTCATCCTTGCATCTTCATTCTCTCATCCTCATCCCATTCATCTTGTTTGCTCATTCCCTCATCAGCTCATCCTTGCATCTTCATTCTCTCATCGCATTCATCTTGTTTGCTTATTCCCTCATCCTTGCATCTTCATTCTCTCATCCTTGCATCTTCATTCTCTCATCCTCATCCCATTCATCTTGTTTGCTCATCAGCTCATCCTTGCATCTTCATTCTCTCATCGCATTCATCTTGTTTGCTTATTCCCTCATCCTTGCATCTTCATTCTCTCATCCTCATGCTCTCATCTCCATTATGTCATCCTCATCTTCACCATTTCATCCTCATTCTTTCATCCTCGTGTCACTCTTGTTTGCTCACTCATTTCTCTTCCTCAACATCTCATTCCCTCATCCTCATTTTCTCATCCTCGTCATCTTGTTTGCTCATTCCCTCATCCTCATCCTTGCATCTTCATTCTCTCATCGCATTCATCTAGTTTGCTCATTCCCTCATCCTCATCCCCTCATCCTTGCATCTTCATTCTCTCATCACATTCATCTTGTTTGCTCATTCCCTCATCCTTGCATCTTCATTCTCTCATCCTCATCCCATTCATCTTGTTTGCTCATTCCCTCATCCTCATCCCCTCATCCTTGCATCTTCATTCTCTCATCACATTCATCTTGTTTGCTCATTCCTCGTCCTCATCCCCTCATCCTTGCATCTTCATTCTCTCATCACATTCATCTTGTTTGCTCATTCCTCGTCCTCATCCTTGCATCTTCATTCTCTCATCCTCATCCCATTCATCTTGTTTGGTCATTCCCTCATCTCATTCTCTCATCCTCTTGTTTGCTCATCCTGCCATGCTGATTGTCATGTCAGGAGCGTGTGGGCCAGCTCCTGGCAGACGTGTACAGTGTGAATGGACTGGTGCTGGAGTCCAGGAAGAGGAGGGAGCATCTGAGTGAGGAAGACATCTTGAGGAACAAAGCCATCATGGAGAGTCTCAGCAAAGGAGGAAACCTCAGCCAACAAAACTTGGAGGTCAGTCACAAACCTGATATTAATAACATCCTTCCATTTGCTACCGCTTGTCCCTTATGGAGTCGCGGCGGGTGCTGGAGGCTAACTCAGCTGCATTCGGGCGTTTGTAAACCCTGATATTAATAACAAGTAAATCATTATAATAATCACATGTAAACAATGATATTAATAACATGTAAACAATGATATTAAAACAGAAACAATGATATTAATAACGTGAACAATGATATTAATAACACGTAAACAATGATATTAATAACACGTAAACAATATTAATAATGTGAACAATATTAACATGTAAACAATGATATTAATGACACGTAAACAATAATATTAACACGTAAACAATATTAATAACATGTAAACAATATTAACATGTAAACAGTGATATTAATGACACGTAAACAATATTAATAACATGTAAACAATGATATTAATAACACGTAAACAATATTAACAACATGTAAACAATGATATTAACACTTAAACCATATTAATAACATGAAAAAAATGATATTAATAAAATGTAAAGAATGATATTAATAACACGTAAACAATATTAACAACATGAAAAAAATGATATTAATAACATGTAAACAATATTAATAACATGTAAACAATATTAACATGTAAACAATGATATTAATAACACGTAAACAATATTAATAACATGTAAACAATGATATTAATAACACGTAAACAATATTAACAACATGTAAACAATGATATTAATAACACATAAACAATATTAACAACATGTAAACAATGATATTAACACTTAAACCATATTAATAACATGAAAAAAATGATATTAATAAAATGTAAAGAATGATATTAATAACATGTAAACAATGATATTAACACGTAAACAATATTAACAACATGAAAAAAATTATAATAACATGTAGACAATGATATTAATAACATGAAAAAATGATATTAATAACATGTAAACAATGATATTAACACTTAAACCATATTAATAAAATGTAAACAATGATATTAATAACATGTAAACAATATTAACATGAAAAAAATTATATTAATAACATGTAAACAATGATATTAATAACAAGTAAATAATTATAATATGTAAACAATGATGTTGATAACATGTAAACAATGATATTAATAACACGTAAACAATGATATTAATAACATGTAAACAATATTAATAACATGTAGACAATGATATTAATAACATGCAAACAATATTAACATGTAAACAAATATATTAACACGTAAACCATATTAACATGTAAACAATGATATTAATAACATGTAGACAATATTAATAACATGTAAACAATATTAATAACATGTCAACAATGTTAATAACATAAACAATGATGTTAATAACACGTAAACCATATTAATAACATGTAAACAATGATATTAATAACATGTAAACAATGATGTTAATAACACGTAAACCATATTAATAACATGTAAACAATGATGTTAACATGTAAACAATGATATTAATAACATGTAAACAATTAGTTTGAGTGATCATGTCACATCATGACTTATAATGTTTATAAATGTGTCAACACACAGATGCATACACTCTACAGAAGTGAAAGTGTGTTTAACAAGGTGGACTATACATGAATAAAAGACTTCCGATGTCATTTTAAAGACATCTCTGCTGCCACCTAGTGGTACAGGAACAATACTACATGCTGCTACCTAGTGGTACAGGAACAATACTACATGCTGCCACCTAGTGGTACAGGAACAATACTACATGCTGTAAGGTGGAATAATCACTCTTACTTTCTACGACTACTGGACTATAATACTACTAGGGCTGCAACTAACGATTCATTTGATAATCGGATAAAAGAGACAAACTACATTTCTATCCTTTCCAGTATTTTATATAAAAGAAACAGCATGTTGTGGACATTGGGGGTGCAGCATACAGCAACAATAACACAGAAATGTAAGTCATCAGATCAGAAGTGAGTCAGATATTGTACACGTTTCTGTTGTGAATATTCATTTGAGGCTGCCTCTGAATAATAGCATGAAATATTCCAGCACCTTCATAACGTTTAGTTATACTAAAGCGTCACTCAAATCTAAATATATTTATATCGCTTTATTGATCCATTATGAAACCAACCTGAGATATTTCTGTCCGTTACGTTTATTTCCAAATTGCTAACCGTGCGTTTTCTCTCTCAAAACGGAGTCAAATGTGGCGGAGACACATGATCAGACACATGATCAGACACATGATCAGCACCGCGTTGCAACAAAGACATAACATTAACATTACTCACAACAAAGCTCAACTCAAGAATGCCTGTTGCCACTATGGACTTAAAAAGTTACGTACTGTGAGTTCTTCCCTTCATCCATGGCTCCAACATGTTTCTTCTTCAGTTCTTCCCTTCATCCATGGCTCCAACATGTTTCCTCTTCAGTTCTTCCCTTCATCCATGGCTCCAACATGTTTCCTCTTCAGTTCTTCCCTTCATCCATGGCTCCAACATGTTTCTTCTTCAGTTCTTCCCTTCATCCATGGCTCCAACATGTTTCCTCTTCAGTTCTTCCCTTCATCCATGGCTCCAACATGTTTCTTCTTCAGTTCTTCCCTTCATCCATGGCTCCAACATGTTTCCTCTTCAGTTCTTCTCTTCATCCATGGCTCCAACATGTTTCTTCTTCAGTTCTTCCCTTCATCCATGGCTCCAACATGTTTCTTCTACAGTTCTTCCCTTCATCCATGGCTCCAACATGTTTCCTCTTCAGTTCTTCCCTTCATCCATGGCTCCAACATGTTTCTTCTTCAGTTCTTCCCTTCATCCATGGCTCCAACATGTTTCTTCTTCAGTTCTTCCCTTCATCCATGGCTCCAACATGTTTCTTCTTCAGTTATTCCATTCATCCATGGCTCCAACATGTTTCTTCTTCAGTTCTTCCATTCATCCATGGCTCCAACATGTTTCCTCTTCAGTTCTTCCCTTCATCCATGGCTCCAACATGTTTCCTCTTCAGTTCTTCCCTTCATCCATGGCTCCAACATGTTTCCTCTTCAGTTCTTCCCTTCATCCATGGCTCCAACATGTTTCTTCTTCAGTTCTTCCCTTCATCCATGGCTCCAACATGTTTCCTCTTCAGTTCTTCCCTTCATCCATGGCTCCAACATGTTTCTTCTTCAGTTCTTCCCTTCATCCATGGCTCCAACATGTTTCTTCTTCAGTTCTTCCCTTCATCCATGGCTCCAACATGTTTCCTCTTCAGTTCTTCCCTTCATCCATGGCTCCAACATGTTTCTTCTTCAGTTCTTCCCTTCATCCATGGCTCCAACATGTTTCCTCTTCAGTTCTTCCCTTCATCCATGGCTCCAACATGTTTCTTCTTCAGTTCTTCCATTCATCCATGGCTCCAACATGTTTCTTCTTCAGTTCTTCCATTCATCCATGGCTCCAACATGTTTCTTCTTCAGTTCTTCCATTCATCCATGGCTCCAACATGTTTCCTCTTCAGTTCTTCCCTTCATCCATGGCTCCAACATGTTTCTTCTTCAGTTCTTCCCTTCATCCATGGCTCCAACATGTTTCCTCTTCAGTTCTTCCCTTCATCCATGGCTCCAACATGTTTCTTCTTCAGTTCTTCCATTCATCCATGGCTCCAACATGTTTCCTCTTCAGTTCTTCCATTCATCCATGGCTCCAACATGTTTCTTCTTCAGTTCTTCCATTCATCCATGGCTCCAACATGTTTCCTCTTCAGTTCTTCCCTTCATCCATGGCTCCAACATGTTTCCATGCCATTTTGCAGGAAACTGTCTTCTTTGAAGTCTTTAAAGTGAAGTTTTCTCCATTGAAGTCTAATAACCTCAAGATGTTTCTCCGCTGAACTATTCGTACTGTTTTCCTGCGCCATTTTTAGAAAGTTCCAGCAAAGGAGACGTGAGCTGCACATGACACATCATTGGCTAACTTACCTCCACCTCATGAGACGTAGCCTCAGCGCTGTTTTGTACTTATTTTGATTGTTGTTTCTCAGCTGTTTGTAAATGTTGCACTTTATAAATAAAGGTTTATTAAAAAATAAATAAATTAAAATAAAAAAAGCCTCCGCGTATGCACATAGCATAGATCCAACAAATCGATGACTAAATTAATCACCAACTATTTTTATAATCGATTTTAATCGATTACCGGTAGTTGTTGCAGCCCTAAATACTACATTGTAATACTTGACTATAATACTACATTGTAATACTGGACTATAATACTACATTGTAATACTGGACTATAATACTACATTGTAATACTGGACTATAATACTACATTGTAATACTGGACTATAATACTACATTGTAATACTTTACTGTAATAGTATACTGTAAATATGTAGAGTAATAGTACTAGTGGTAGTAAAAAGTGTTTGTGTCCTCAGCCTGTAAGAAGATCATCTTTGACTCCACCTTCTGACAACTTTGTAACCTGGGAACAATACATCACTGCTGAATATGGAAGGTATTTTATTATTATTAACATCACTGCTGAATATGGAAGGTATCTTATTATTATTATTAACATCACTGCTGAATATGGAAGGTATTTTATTATTATTATTAACATCACTGCTGAATATGGAAGGTATTTTATTATTATTATTAACATCACTGCTGAATATGGAAGGTATCTTATTATTATTAACATCACTGCTGAATATGGAAGGTATTTTATTATTATTATTAACATCACTGCTGAATATGGAAGGTATCTTATTATTATTATTATTAACATCACTGCTGAATATGGAAGGTATCTTATTATTATTATCACTGCTGAATATGAAAGGTATCTTATTATTATTATTACCACTGCTGAATATGGAAGGCATCTTATTATTATTATTATTATTAACATCACTGCTGAATATGGAAGGTATCTTATTATTATTATTATTATCACTGCTGAATATGGAAGGTATCTTATTATTATTATTATTATTATTATCACTGCTGAATATGAAAGGTATCTTATTATTATTATTATTATCACTGCTGAATATGAAAGGTATCTTATTATTATTATTATCAACATCACTGCTGAATATGGAAGGTATCTTATTATTATTATCACTGCTGAATATGGAAGGTATCTTATTATTATCACTGCTGAATATGGAAGGTATCTTATTATTATTATTATTAACATCACTGCTGATTTTGGAAGGTATCTTATTATTATCACTGCTGAATATGGAAGGTATCTTATTATTATTATCACTGCTGAATATGGAAGGTATCTTATTATTATTATTATTAACATCACTGCTGATTATGGAAGGTATCTTATTATTATTACCACTGCTGAATATGGAAGGTATGTTTCACTGGTGTATCATTATTAATATTAATATTAATAGACTCCCTCTTGTCTTGTTCTGATGTAAAGAAGTGTGTGAGGAAGGACAGTTGATATGTTTATTATATATTATGTTTATTTCATGTTTACTATGTTTATTTTATGTTTACTATATGTTTATTTCATGTTTACTGTATGTTTATTTCATGTTTAATATGTTTACTATGTTTATTTTATGATTATTTCATGTTTAATATGTTTACTATATGTTTATTTTATGATTATTTCATGTTTAATATGTTTACTGTATGTTTATTTTATGTTTACTATATGTTTATTTTATGTTTACTGTATGTTTATTTCATGTTTAATATGTTTACTATGTTTATTTTATGATTATTTCATGTTTAATATGTTTACTATATGTTTATTTTATGATTATTTCATGTTTAATATGTTTACTGTATGTTTATTTCATGTTTACTGTATGTTTATTTCATGTTTAATATGTTTATTTTATGATTATTTCATGTTTACTGTATGTTTATTTCATGTTTAATATGTTTATTTTATGATTATTTCATGTTTACTGTATGTTTATTTCATGTTTAATATGTTCATTTCATATGTTTATTTTATGTTTACTAAATGTTTAATGTTTATGTTTACTGGTTGTTTATTTTATGTTTATTTCATGTTTACTATGTTTATTTTATGTTTAATATGTTTACTATGTTTATTTTATGATTATTTCATGTTTAATATGTTTATTTCATGTTTATTTCATGTTTACTATGTTTATTTTATGTTTACTGTATGTTTAATATGTTTATTTCATGTTTACTGTATGTTTATTTCATGTTTAATATGTTTACTATGTTTATTTTATGATTATTTCATGTTTAATATGTTTATTTCATGTTTAATATGTTCATTTCATATGTTTATTTTATGTTTACTAAATGTTTACTGTTTATGTTTACTGGTTGTTTATTTTATGTTTATTTCATGTTCATTATATGTATACTATGTTTATGTGAATATATTTGCTGTTACTGACGTTTAAATATAATATTTGATGTTACTGACATGTAAATATAATATTTGATGTCACTGACGTTTAAATATAATATTTGATGTTACTGACTTGTATTCAAATATATTTGATGTTACTGATGTGTAAATATATTATTTGATGTTACTGACGTGTGAGTATAATATTGGATGTTACTTACCTCTGAGTATAATATGTAAAATAACTGAGGTATATAATGTTTGATGTTTGTGACAGCCCCCCTCACCTGGGCAGAGAGCTGCTGTGCAAAGAGAGCAAGAAAAGCTTCAAGGCCTCAGTAGCGATGAGTCAGGATTTCCCTCTAAGCATCGACTCGTAAGTTGCAGATAAAATCATTCACTTTCCTTTTCTTTGACGCACTGCCAGCAGAATAGTCTGATAGAGAGACAAGAGTAAATGAAGTGGAACTGCATTTGATGGACGTATGAAATAAGATAAATAAGGATGTTTCGTTGTCCATCAGGCAGCTGAATGTTCTAGAAGTGATAAATAATGATGTTTTGTTGTCTATCAGGCTGCTCAATGTTCTAAAAGTGATAGAAAACTAAAAATATTTATCACTTCTAGAACGTTCAGCAGCCTGGAGGACGACAAAACATCATTATTTATCACTTCTAGAACATTCATTGTTTTCTATCATGCTGTTGAATGTTGTAGACGTGATAAATGATGATGTGTTGTGGTCCTGCAGGCTGCTGGATGTTCTAGAAGTGATAAATGATGATGTGTTGTGGTCCTGCAGGCTGCTGAATGTTCTAGAAGTGATAAATGATGATGTGTTGTGGTCCTGCAGGCTGCTGAATGTTCTAGAAGTGATTAATGATGATGTTTTGTGGTCCTGCAGGCTGCTGAATGTTCTAGAAGTGATAAATGATGATGTGTTGTGGTCCTGCAGGCTGCTGAATGTTGTAGAAGTGATAAATGATGATGTGTTGTGGTCCTGCAGGCTGCTGAATGTTCTAGAAGTGATAAATGATGATGTGTTGTGGTCCTGCAGGCTGCTGAATGTTCTAGAAGTGATCGCACCCTTCAAGCACTTTAATAAGCTGAGAGAGTTCGTACAAATGAAACTTCCCCCTGGCTTTCCTGTCAAACTGGGTAAGCATTTTGGAATCAAACTGTGGTGCCTTCAAGTGCACCACACATGTCGTCATTCCTGTTTTTGTCCTTCGTGTGGCAGATATTCCCGTCTTTCCGACCATCACGGCGACTGTAACCTTTCAGGAGTTCCGCTACGACACTTTTGATGAGAACATTTTCACGGTCCCGAGCGAGTACAAGGAGGACCCTAGTCGCTTCCCTGACCTTTGACCCCTCTGACCACAGGAAGGATTGTAGAAAAGTAGGCTCACACCAAGCATGTCACAATAATTACTTTGTCTTCAGTCTTAGCACACAATTGGTACCCTTTTGTTTAGTGCCCTCCTGTTTGGCATTCTTTTGTTTGGTACCCCACCTGTTTGACACCCCTTTTGTTTGGCGCCCACCTGTTTTGTACCCTCATGTTTGGCACCCTTCTGTTTGGTACCCCTTATGTTTGGTGCGCCCTCCTTTTTGGTACCCCTTTTGTTTGGCGCCCTCCTGTTTGGTACCCCTTTTGTTTGGCGCCCACCTGTTTGGCGCCCTCCTGTTTGGTACCCCTTTTGTTTGGCGCCCACCTGTTTGGCCCCTTCCTGTTTGGTACCCCTTTTGTTTGGCCCCTTCCTGATTGGTACCCCTTTTGTTTGGCCCCCCTTTTGTTTAGTGCGCCCTCCTGTTTGGTACCCTTTTTGTTTGGCACCCTCCTGTTTGGCGCCCACCTGTTTGGTACCCCTTTTGTTCGGTGCGCCCTCCTGTTTGGTACCCCTTTTGTTTGGTGCCTCCTGTTTGGCGCCCACCTGTTTGGTACCCCTTTTGTTTGGTGCGCCCTTTTGTTTGGTGCCTCCTGTTTGGTACCCCTTTTGTTTGGTGCGCCGTCCTGTTTGGTACCCCTTTTGTTCGGTGCGCCCTCCTGTTTGGTACCCCTTTTGTTTGGCCCCTTCCTGTTTGGTACCTCTTTTGTTTGATGCGCCCTCCTGTTTGGTACCCCTTTTGTTTGGTACCCCTTTTGTTTGGTGCGCCCTCCTGTTTGGTACCCCTTTTGTTTGGCCCCTTCCTGTTTGGTACCCCTTTTGTTTGGTGCGCCCTTTTTGTTTGGCGCCCACCTGTTTGGTACCCCTTTTGTTCGGTGCGCCCTCTTGTTTGGCGCCCTCCTGTTTGGTGCCTCCTGTTTGGCGCCCACCTGTTTGGTACCCCTTTTGTTTGGTGCGCCCACTTGTTTGGTACCCCTTTTGTTTTGCCCCTTCCTGTTTGGTACCCCTTTTGTTTGGTGCGCCCTTTTTGTTTGGCCCCTTCTTGTTTGGTACCCCTTTTGTTTGGCCCCTTCCTGTTTGGTACCCCTCCTGTTTGGCACCCACCTGTTTGGTGCCCCTTTTGTTTGGTACCTCCTGTTTGGCGCCCAACTGTTTGGTACCCCTTTTGTTTGGTGCCCCTTTTGTTTGGCCCCTTTCTGTTTGGTACCCCTTTTGTTTGGCGCCCTCCTGTTTGGTAGCAAACTTGGAGAGTCCCGGTGCCAAAAAGTGTGTAAACAAGTCATGTTTGTTTAAAAAAAAGAAAGAAGCTGAATTGACATAAAAAGCCGCCATGAGTTCAACTTGTTCATCTTTTTAACGTTTAAACTTTCACCAACATAAAAAGTTCAAAGTAATTCCACTAACTTGCTAATCTTCAATGGAAACTTTTTGCTTTCAGTTTCTAAGGCTGGACCTAAAAATGGTCAAAGTTAGGTTGTAAATGCTGCAGCTTCATGATGTTGTATCTTACGGCACATTTTGTCACAAAGTTTGGATGGTTTGCTGGAGATGAAAAAGTCGTTTTTATTGTTACGTCGGAGGAAACAATTGAAGTCAAAAAAGGCACAATGTAAAGAAAAAAGCTGGGCTTTTTTTTTTAAGCCTTTTTACAAACTTTTTGAAATCTAAAATATTCCAGTTTTTTTTTTTTTTTAGTATGCTGTTGTCAGAAAAGGTTTGTAATAAATTCAAGAATGAATGTCACTTTTAAAATCTTTTCTTCTGCACAGAACTTTTATGTTGACGTTTGTTCTGATTGACTGGTCTCACTTGAACCTGCGTCATGTTTTTATGTTGGATGTAAACCTGCTGCCAGTTGCTATTTTTATACATTAAACTCAGTTTGTATGGAACAACATCTCTTCTGGTATCTGCTCTCTTTTTCCCTTCAGTATTACATTCAGTCTGCACATGTTCTCTGATGAAAGAATCAAGTTGCCAGATGTACAAGAAGTGTTGGCACTAGGAATCTTCAAAGTGGGGTCCCACTTTTTTGTACCGTATTTTCCGCACTATAAGGTGCACCTAAAAACCACAAATTTTCTCAAAAGCTGACAGTGCGCCTTATAACCCGGTGCGCTTTATATATGGATTAATATTAAGATTCATTTTCATAAAGTTTCGGTCTCGTAACTACGGTAAACAGCCGCCATCTTTTTTCCCGGTAGAACAGGAAGCGCTTCTTCTTCTACGCAAGCAACCGCCAAGGTAAGCACCCGCCCCCATAGAACAGGAAGCGCTTCTTCTTCTACTGTAAGCAACCACCCGCCCGCGTAGAAGAAGAAAAAGCGCGCGGATATTACCGTACGTTTCATTTCCTTTGTGTGTTTACATCTGTAAAGACCACAAAATGGCTCCTACTAAGCGACAGGGATCCGGTTCATGAAAAGACGCAATCTCTCCATCCGCACACGGATTACTATTTCACAGCAACTGATATTCCTGTGAACCGCACTGTGGATACAACGGGAGCACGTACGGTGAATATTCGCACCACAGGGAATGAGAAGTCATCCTTCACTGTGGTTCTAGCTTGCCATGCTAATGGCCAGAAACTTCCACCCATGGTGATATTCAAAAGGAAGACCTTGCCAAAAGAGACCTTTCCAGCCGGCGTCATCATAAAAGCTAACTCGAAGGGATGGATGGATGAAGAAAAGATGAGCGAGTGGTTAAGGTAAGTTTACGCAAAGAGGCCGGGTGGCTTTTTTCACGCAGCTCCGTCCATGTTGATATACGACTCCATGCGCGCCCACATCACGCTGGTTTTAATATATTATTAAAGTTTGACTGACTTATCTGACTGTTTTTTTGACATTCCTTTAGCGCAGTTAGATGCGGCTTACAGCACGGGGCGGCTTATAGGTGGACAAAGTTTTGAAATATGCCGTTCATTGAAGGCGCGGCTTATAACCCAGGGCGGCTTATGGTGCGGAAAATACGGTATATGTTTTTTTCCTTCTTTATTATGCATTTTCGGCCGGTGCGACTTATACTCCGAAAAATACGGTAACTCGTTTCACAACATGCGGCTAATATATGGGTGGGTATCGGGTGTGGCTAATATATGAAAAGAAAAAAAATGTTCTTCTAAAGTTTAGTGAGTACGGCTAATATACCGGCACTAATTCAGTGTTAATATTTGTTTGGGCCGCACTGTAGTGGAAACGTTTTTTCCCGAATTACGTAACGCTGACAAAATAAATAAACAAAAATCATATGTCCACTATAGAGGACGCCGGTTCTCACCCATATACAAAAAAAGAATAACAATGAAGGGAAAAGTCCAACCCCCTGCTACTTTATCTTTTTGAAAATAAAAATTGAGTTGAATATCCCTGTTTTAGTACCTCTAGTACCGTATTTTTCGGACTATAAGTCACAGTTTTTTTCATAGTTTGGCCGGGGGTGCGACTTATACTCAGGAGCGACTTATGTGTGAAATGATTAACACATTAGCGTAAAATATCAAATAATATTATTGATCTCATTCACGTAAGAGACTAGACGTATAAGATTTCATGGGATTTAGCGATTAGGAGTGACAGATTGTATAGCATGTTCTATATGTTATAGTTATTTGAATAATAATATGTTACGTTAACATACCAGTTGGTTATTTATGCCTCATATAACGTACATTTATTCAGCCTGTTGTTCACTATTTTTGATTTATTTTAAATGTCTATTCTTGGTGTTGGCTTTTATCAAATAAATTTCCCCCAAAAATGCGACTTATATATGTTTTTTTTCTTTCTTTATTATGCATTTTTGGCCGGTGCGACTTATACTGCGGAGCGACTTATAGTCTGAAAAATATGGTATGTAAATAAAAAAATTGTACCGAAACCTTCATTACTTTGAAGTCGACGGAAATTTGACTCGGCAAACAAAACAAAACACAGGCGAAAACCGATAATCGATAAAAAAAAAACACACAAGTAAACCGGAGTTTTCACCCAGAGAAGGAAGGGCCGGTAAAAAAAAAAAAAAATCTGCCTCCCGGGGACACGCGGACTTCTGGAAATGCGCATCATTTCTGATTTCAATGCGTTAAAAAAAGACACAAAAAGTGTGTGACGTATGATCAATAATTGTAGAAATTAGAGATGTCCGATAAATGCTTTAAAATGTAATATCGGAAATGATCAATATCGGTTTTTCCATTATCGGTATCGTTTATTTTTTTGTTTTGTTTTTTTAATTAAATCAACATAAAAAACACAAGATACACTTACAATTAGTGCACCAACCCAAAAAAACTCCCTCCCCCATTTACACTCATTCACACAAAAGGGTTGTTTCTTTCTGGTTCCTACATTATATATCAATATATATCAATACAGTCTGCAAGGGATACAGTCCGTAAGCACACATGATTGTGCGTGCTGCTGGTCCACTAATAGTACTAACCTTTAACACTTCATTTTACTCATTTTCATTCATTACTAGTTTCTATGTAACTGTTTTTATATTGTTTTACTTTATTTTTTATTCAAGAAAATGTTTTTTATTTATTTATCTTATTTTATAATTTTTTTTTTTAAAAGGACCTTATCTTCACCATACCTGGTTGTCCAAATTAGGCATAATAATGTGTTAATTCCACGACTGTATATATCGGTATCGGTAATTAAGGGTTGGACAATATCGGATATCGGCAAAAAAGCCAATATTGCACATCCCTAGTAGAAATATTACAAAGGACGGACATTGAAGCACTTTAGCAACCAAAGTGTGCCTGGTAGAGATGCGCGGATAGGCAATTATTTCATCCGCAACCGCATCAGAAAGTCGTCAACCATCCGCCATCCACCCGATTTAACATTTGATCAGAACCGCACCCGCCCGTTGTTATATATCTAATATAGACGATGCAAGGCATTAGTGAGGTTATAAAGCTTTTGCCTGTTAAAGAAAGGAGACTGATCCAATGCAGCACAGACATTCGCGTGCCACGCTGTCACGACCCAGACGCACACCAGTGCGCAATCATATGGGAGCCGCGCTGAGCGCGCCTCCAAGCGCGTCTCGCTGCCGGCGACGGCTGGGTATATGGGCCCAACGCTCCAGCGCCATCCATTTTCAGGGCTAGTTGATTCGGCAGGTGGGTTGTTACACACTCCTTAGCGGGTTCCGACTTCCATGGCCACCGTCCTGCTGTCTATATCAACCAGGGTGAGCCCCACCCCTTTCGTGAGCGCACTGCGCGCGGAGTGACCCCTGTTACGCGCCCCCGGCAACAGGGGTGGCGGGCAGGTAAGCTGCGCGGGCGGAGCGCGCGGAGTGACCCCTGTTACGAGCCCCCGGCCACGGGGGTGGCGGGCAGGTAAGCTGCTTACCTGCTGCGCGTGACGCCGGCCGCGGCGAAGGCGGACGAGGCGGGGTGTCGGTGCGGTGGGCGCGGTGGTGACCCTGGACGTGCGTCGGGCCCTTCTCGCGGATCGCCTCAGCTACGGCTCCCGGTGGGGCCCTCTCGGGGGAAGGGGCCTCGGTCCCGGACCCCGGCGAGGCGTCCCTTCTCCGCTCCGTAAAAGTGTCCATCTCTTCTTTCTTTTTTTCTTCTGTTGTGGCATATGCTGCAGGTGCCTGCTCGTTTTTCGTATGTGGGTAACAACATTTAACTATGTATATATATTTACCAATTGGTTTAACTGCCACCCGCCTGAATCTATTTAAAATCTAATTTTTTTTTATTTTAACCGCCCGACCCGCGCATAAAATCTAATTTTTTTTAATTTCATCCGCCTGATCCGCGGATAATCCGCGGACTACGCGGTTGTGCCCGCAAACCGCGCATCTCTAGTGCCTGGTGAAGACGTAGTTGTGCATCATCACTTTACAGCCAGGTGGGGGCGCCATTGTGGTTTATTTCAAGGACATTATTACAAATGTGTTCTGCTGCAGCAGATGGTGATGATGTCAGGTTTTTGGAGCGGCCAATCATATTTGGTGTGCAAGATGAACTCCAAGGGAGGTGTTGGTGACATGAGGGTGGCACGGTAGTTTTTATTGAGGTGTAAATATGTGAGTATTGATGAGGGAAAGTAAAGATGTTCAACACTCACCCATACAAAAGTCTTGGCCTCCATCTTGCAGAGTTAACGTTAAAAGTGGTATAAAAAAGTTCTAGTCGCTCATGTCCATGTCTTCCTGGTAGTGCTCGTCCCCGTTGACTTTGGACTTTTTGGGGGCGTGGTCTTGCGCCGTCTCCGCCTCCTCGCCGCCTTTGGGTGAGGAGTGGGAGTCCGAGTCGCTTCCGGGCTCTTCCTCAAAGTCGCCTTCTTTTGCGCTGTTGTACTCCTGCTCCTCTTCGTCGTAGTCTCGAGTCACCTGAGAGGACAGTGCGGAGCGTCACACAAGCCAGGAGACAAGCGATGGCGTCTTGTCACAACCAACCTTCACGTCTTCTTTCTCGCTGTCAGACCTGCGCTCGCCATCTTGCTCTCGGCTTTTCTTCTTGCTGCTCCAACGCTCCGCTTTGTCTCGGCTTTGCTCTCGCAACTCTTTTCTCTCTTTTTCACCTTTCTTCTCCTTTTTGTCCTTCTTGTGCCTGCACACACACACGCACGCGCACACACACAAACACTTAAAGAGGTGCCATATAGTAGAAGCAGATCAAAATATGACAAGTGACCTTTTGGGTGATGAAGATGGACTTAGGCGCCTCTTAGGTGACCTTGATGTACTTCTTTTGTGCCGACTGAAAGACAACATGAATATTATTCTACTAAATATATAACATCAATACTTTAATGGATATACATACGAACACACATATATACACTTTCAATATATACATACATATTCTTATACCGTATTTTCCGCACTATTAGCCGCACCTAAAAACCACAAATTTTCTCAAAAGCTGACAGTGCGCCTTATAACCCGGTGCGCTTTATATATGGATAAATATTAAGATTCATTTTCATAAAGTTTCGGTCTCGCAACTTCGGTAAACAGCCGCCATCTTTTTTCCCGGTAGAACAGGAAGCGCTTCTTCTTCTACGCAAGCAACCGCCAAGGTAAGCACCCGCCCCCATAGAACAGGAAGCGCTTCTTCTTCTACTGTAAGCAACCACCCGCCCGCGTAGAAGAAGAAAAAGCGCGCGGATATTACCGTACGTTTAATTTCCTTTGTGTGTTTACATCTGTAAAGACCACAAAATGGCTCCTACTAAGCGACAGGTATCCGGTTCATGAAAAGACGCAATCTCTCCATCCGCACACGGATTACTATTTCACAGCAACTGATATTCCTGTGAACCGCACTGTGGATACAACGGGAGCACGTACGGTGAATATTCGCACCACAGGGAATGAGAAGTCATCCTTCACTGTGGTTCTAGCTTGCCATGCTAATGGCCAGAAACTTCCACCCATGGTGATATTCAAAAGGAAGACCTTGCCAAAAGAGACCTTTCCAGCCGGCGTCATCATAAAAGCTAACTCGAAGGGATGGATGAAGAAAAGATGAGCGAGTGGTTAAGGTAAGTTTAAGTTTACGCGAAGAGGCCGGGTGGCTTTTTTCACGCAGCTCTGTCCATGTTGATATACGACTCCATGCGCGCCCACATCACGCTGGTTTTAATATATTATTAAAGTTTGACTGACCTATTTGACTGTTTTTTTGACATTCCTTTAGCGCAGTTAGATGCGGCTTACAACACGGGGCGGCTTATAGGTGGACAAAGTTTTGAAATATGCCGTTCATTGAAGGCGCGGCTTATAACCCAGGGCGCCTTATGGTGCGGAAAATACGGTACATATAAATATATCAATAATATTTGTATGCAGTGAACAACAAGTGTGTTGATTACCGGTTGATGCTGCGAGATCTTCTTGCACTGCTGTAACTCTTGGGTGGTGTCTTTGACCTCTTCTTGGACTTGTCCTCCTTCTTTCTGTCCCTGCATGGAGCAGAAGGTGACCACTTCATCATCACATCCACCTCCACAAGTCACCTGACGCACAACATGCAGTACTTTTGGATGCTGACCTGGAGCGACTGCGGCGGCCTGTGTCTCGGGAGCGAGACGCTCTCCTGCGTGGGCTCTTGGACCTTCTCCTGTTCCTGGAGTGGGACCTTCGCCTTGAGCGGCTCTTGGATCGCTTGCTTGAAAAGGATTGAAGAACGTTCAGCAAACAGGAAGTGTTGCGTCTTCTTCAGCAAGCAGGTTCTTACCGATGTCGTGAGCGAGACCTGGAGCGTCGGCGGCGTGACCGCGAGCCAGACGGAGAACGTTTGCGTCTGTCGTCTTTCTTAGCTGCAAGAAGATGAGAGAAGTGAATGGCGTGACACCTTGATTCCACGTAGAAGTGGAGGAGACTCACATCCTGGCTGGATGGCAGCAGAAATGAGCGACTGAGCTTCTCGGACTCGCTTCATGGCTTCTTCCATTTCCTTGTTGGAGTCGCTGCTCTTCAGGCCAGGACTGAAGCCCAGTCCTGCTGCTAGAGGATTCAACCTGCAGGAGAAGAGAGTTACTGCGGTCTTGGGATGAGTGCAGCGTGTGGGACTTACTTTGGATCCATGGACTGCATGAACTTCAGCAGGTCAGCAGAAATGGCCTGAAAGACACAAGATGAGCAAACTTGCCAGCTCCACAGAATGTGTGAGTGATGTTTCACCTGGGAGGTCATGTTGGCTCCTGACAGCCCCATGGCAGCTAACTGCTCCAGGCTGGGGCCTCCAAATGCTCCTCCTCCCATCTGAAATAGTCCACATCAACAATGTCCTCAACTCAACTCCAAACATCACACTTTGAGGATTGACGGACGCTCAGGGACATCTGAATCCTGGTAGTGTACCTTTGAGTCAGTGACCCATGAATCCTGGTAAGGTATCTGTCAATGATTCGGTGACAACTGAATCTAGGTGGAGTACACCTGAGTCGGTGACACCTGAATCTTGATGTTGTACACGTGAGTCAATGACACCTGAATATTTGTATGGCAAACGTGAGTCGATGACACCTGAATCTTGTTGGGATACCCGTGAGTCGGTGACACATGAATCTTGTTGGGATACCCGTGAGTCGGTGACACATGAATCTTGTTGGGATACCCGTGAGTTGGTGACACCTGAATCTTGATGTGGTACCCGTGTGTTGGTGACACCTTAATCTTGTTGGGATACCAGTGAGTCAGTGACATCTGAATCTTGTTGGGATACCAGTGAGTCAGGGAGACCTGAATCTTGATGTGGTACCCGTGAGTTGGTGACACCTGAATCTTGTTGGGATACCCGTGAGTCGGTGACATCTGAATCTTGTCGGTGACATCTGAATCTTGTTGGGATGCCCGCGTGTCAGGGACACCTGAATCCTGATGTCATCTGAATCTTTGTGTGTTACCCGTGAGTCGGTGACACCAAATTCTTGGTAGGGTACCCGTGAGTCGATGACACATGAATCTTGTTGGGATACCCATGTGTCAGGCACACCTGAATCTTGATGTGGTACCCGTGAGTTGGTGACACCTGAATCTTGTCGGTATACCCGTGAGTCGGTGACATCTGAATCTTGGTGTGTTACCCCTTAGTCGGTGACACCTGAATCTTGATGTGGTACCCGTGAGTTGGTGACACCTGAATCTTGTTGGATACCTGTGTGTCAGGGAGACCTGAATCTTGACGTGGTACCCGTGAGTTAATCTTGTTGGGATACCCGTGAGTCGGTGACATCTGAATCTTGTCGGGATGCCCGCGTGTCAGGGACACCTGAATCTTGATGTGGTACCCGTGAGTTGGTGACACCTGAATCTTGTTGGGATACCCATGAGTCGGTGACATCTGAATCTTGTCGGTGACATCTGAATCTTGTTGGGATACCCGTGTGTCAGGTACACCTGAATCTTGATGTGGTACCCGTGAGTTGGAGACACCTGAATCTTGTTGGGATACCCGTGAGTCGGTGACATCTGAATCTAGGTGTGTTACCCCTTAGTCGGTGACACCTGAATCTTGATGTGGTACACGTGAGTCAATGACACCTGAATCTTGTTGGGATACCCATGTGTCAGGGACACCTGAATCTTGATGTGGTACCCGTGAGTTGGTGACACCTGAATCTTGTTGGGATACCCATGAGTCGGTGACATCTGAATCTTGTTGGGATACCCATGTGTCAGGGACACCTGAATCTTGATGTGGTACCCGTGAGTTGGTGACACCTGAATCTTGTTGGGATACCCATGAGTCGGTGACATCTGAATCTTGTTGGGATACCCGTGTGTCAGGGACACCTGAATCTTGATGTGGTACCTGTGAGTTGGTGACACCTGAATCTTGTTGGGATACCCATGAGTCTGTGACATCTGAATCTTTGTGTGTTACCCGTGAGTAGGTGACACCAAATTCTTGGTAGGGTACCCGTGAGTCGGTGACACCAAATTCTTGTTTGGATACCCGTGAGTGGGTGACACCAATTCTTGGTCGGGTACCCCTGAGTCGGTGACACCTGAATCTTGGGTGTGGTATTTGAGAGTCGGTCACACCTGAATCTTGTTGGGATACCCGTGAGTCGTGTCATCTGAATCTTGGTATGGTACCTATGAGTCGGTGAGACCTGAATCTTGTTGTGGTACCTGTGAGTCGTGTCACCTGAATCTTAGTGTGGTAACCGTGAGTCAGTGACATCTAAATTTTGTTAGGATACCCGTGAGTCTGTGATAGATGAATCTTGTTGGGATACCCGTGTGTCAAGGATACCTGAATCTTTGTGTGTTACCCGTGAGTCACTGACACCAAATTCTTGGTTGGGTACCCGTGAGTCGGTGACACGTGAATCTTGTTGGGATACCAGTGAGTCGGTGACACAAAATTCTTGGTAGGGTACCCGTGAGTTGGTGACACTTGAATCTTGGGTATGGTATCTGAGAGTCGGTCACACCTGAATCTTGTTGGGATACCCGTGAGTCGGTGACATCTAAATCTTGGTGTGTTACCCGTGAGTCGGTGAGACCTGAATCTTGTTGTGGTACCTGTGAGTCTTGTCACTTCAATCTTAGTGTGGTACCCGTGAGTCAGTGACATCTAAATTTTGTCAGGATACCCGTGAGTCGGTGACACATGAATCTTGTTGGGATACCCGTGTGTCAGGAACACCTGAATCTTGATGTGGTACCCGTGAGTTGGTGACACCTGAATCTTGTTGGGATACCCGTGAGTCGTGTCACCTGAATCTTAGTGTGGTACCCGTGAGTCAGTGACATCTGAATCTTGGTGTGGTACTCGTGAGTCGTGTCACCAGAATCTTGTTGGGATACCCGTGAGTCGTGTCACCTGGATCTTAGTGTGGTACCCGTGAGTCAGTGACATCTGAGTCTTGTTGGGATACCCGTGAGTCGGTGACACCTGAATCTTGATGTGGTACCCGTGAGTCGGTGACAACTGAATCTTGATGTGGTACCCGTGAGTATGTGACATCTGAATCTTTGTGTGTTACCCGTGAGTCGGTGAGACCTGAATCTTGTTGTGGTACCTGTGAGTCGTGTCACCTGAATCTTAGTGTGGTACCCGTGAGTCAGTGACATCTTTAAATTTTGTTAGGATACCCGTGAGTCTGTGACAGATGAATCTTGTTGGGATACCCATGTGTCAGGGACACTTGAATCTTTGTGTGTTACCCGTGAGTCACTGACACCAAATTCTTGGTTGGGTACCCGTGAGTCGGTGACACGTGAATCTTAATAGGGTACCCGTGAGTCGGTGACACGGGAATCTTGTTGGGATACCAGTGAGTCGGTGACATCTGAATCTTGGTGTGTTACCCGTGAGTCGGTGACACCAAATTCTTGGTAGGGTACCCGTGAGTTGGTGAGACCTGAATCTTGTTGTGGTACCTGTGAGTCATGTCACCTCAATCTTAGTGTGGTACCCGTGAGTCAGTGACATCTAAATTTTGTTAGAATACCCGTGAGTCGGTGACACATGAATCTTGTTGGGATACCCGTGTGTCAGGGACACCTGAATCTTGTTGGGATACCCGTGTGTCAGGGACACCTGAATCTTGATGTGGTACCCGTGAGTTGGTGACACCTGAATCTTGTTGGGATACCCGTGAGTCGTGTCACCTGAATCTTAGTGTGGTACCCGTGAGTCAGTGACATCTGAATCTTGGTGTGGTACTCGTGAGTCGTGTCACCAGAATCTTGTTGGGATACCCGTGAGTCGTGTCACCTGGATCTTAGTGTGGTACCCGTGAGTCAGTGACATCTGAGTCTTGTTGGGATACCCGTGAGTCGGTGACACCTGAATCTTGATGTGGTACCCGTGAGTCTGTGACATCTGAATCTTTGTGTGTTACCCGTGAGTCGGTGAGACCTGAATCTTGTTGTGGTACATGTGAGTCGTGTCACCTGAATCTTAGTGTGGTACCCGTGAGTCAGTGACATCTAAATTTTGTTAGGCTACCCGTGAGTCGGTGACACATGAATCTTGTTAGGATACCTGTGTGTCAGGGACACCTGAATCTTGATGTGGTACCTGTGAGTTGGTGACACCTGAATCTTGTTGGGATACCCGTGTGTCAGGGACACCTGAATTTTGGTGTGTTACCCGTGAGTCGGTGACACCAAATTCTTGGTAGGGTGCCCGTGAGTCGGTGACATGTGAATCTTGTTGGGATACCCATGAGTCGGTGACATCTGAATCTTGTCGGTGACATCTGAATCTTGTTGGGATACCCGTGTGTCAGGTACACCTGAATCTTGATGTGGTACCCGTGAGTTGGAGACACCTGAATCTTGTTGGGATACCCGTGAGTCGGTGACATCTGAATCTAGGTGTGTTACCCCTTAGTCGGTGACACCTGAATCTTGATGTGGTACACGTGAGTCAATGACACCTGAATCTTGTTGGGATACCCATGTGTCAGGGACACCTGAATCTTGATGTGGTACCCGTGAGTTGGTGACACCTGAATCTTGTTGGGATACCCATGAGTCGGTGACATCTGAATCTTGTTGGGATACCCATGTGTCAGGGACACCTGAATCTTGATGTGGTACCCGTGAGTTGGTGACACCTGAATCTTGTTGGGATACCCATGAGTCGGTGACATCTGAATCTTGTTGGGATACCCGTGTGTCAGGGACACCTGAATCTTGATGTGGTACCTGTGAGTTGGTGACACCTGAATCTTGTTGGGATACCCATGAGTCTGTGACATCTGAATCTTTGTGTGTTACCCGTGAGTAGGTGACACCAAATTCTTGGTAGGGTACCCGTGAGTCGGTGACACCAAATTCTTGTTTGGATACCCGTGAGTGGGTGACACCAATTCTTGGTCGGGTACCCCTGAGTCGGTGACACCTGAATCTTGGGTGTGGTATTTGAGAGTCGGTCACACCTGAATCTTGTTGGGATACCCGTGAGTCGTGTCATCTGAATCTTGGTATGGTACCTATGAGTCGGTGAGACCTGAATCTTGTTGTGGTACCTGTGAGTCGTGTCACCTGAATCTTAGTGTGGTAACCGTGAGTCAGTGACATCTAAATTTTGTTAGGATACCCGTGAGTCTGTGATAGATGAATCTTGTTGGGATACCCGTGTGTCAAGGATACCTGAATCTTTGTGTGTTACCCGTGAGTCACTGACACCAAATTCTTGGTTGGGTACCCGTGAGTCGGTGACACGTGAATCTTGTTGGGATACCAGTGAGTCGGTGACACCAAATTCTTGGTAGGGTACCCGTGAGTTGGTGACACTTGAATCTTGGGTATGGTATCTGAGAGTCGGTCACACCTGAATCTTGTTGGGATACCCGTGAGTCGGTGACATCTAAATCTTGGTGTGTTACCCGTGAGTCGGTGAGACCTGAATCTTGTTGTGGTACCTGTGAGTCTTGTCACTTCAATCTTAGTGTGGTACCCGTGAGTCAGTGACATCTAAATTTTGTCAGGATACCCGTGAGTCGGTGACACATGAATCTTGTTGGGATACCCGTGTGTCAGGAACACCTGAATCTTGATGTGGTACCCGTGAGTTGGTGACACCTGAATCTTGTTGGGATACCCGTGAGTCGTGTCACCTGAATCTTAGTGTGGTACCCGTGAGTCAGTGACATCTGAATCTTGGTGTGGTACTCGTGAGTCGTGTCACCAGAATCTTGTTGGGATACCCGTGAGTCGTGTCACCTGGATCTTAGTGTGGTACCCGTGAGTCAGTGACATCTGAGTCTTGTTGGGATACCCGTGAGTCGGTGACACCTGAATCTTGATGTGGTACCCGTGAGTCGGTGACAACTGAATCTTGATGTGGTACCCGTGAGTATGTGACATCTGAATCTTTGTGTGTTACCCGTGAGTCGGTGAGACCTGAATCTTGTTGTGGTACCTGTGAGTCGTGTCACCTGAATCTTAGTGTGGTACCCGTGAGTCAGTGACATCTTTAAATTTTGTTAGGATACCCGTGAGTCTGTGACAGATGAATCTTGTTGGGATACCCATGTGTCAGGGACACTTGAATCTTTGTGTGTTACCCGTGAGTCACTGACACCAAATTCTTGGTTGGGTACCCGTGAGTCGGTGACACGTGAATCTTAATAGGGTACCCGTGAGTCGGTGACACGGGAATCTTGTTGGGATACCAGTGAGTCGGTGACATCTGAATCTTGGTGTGTTACCCGTGAGTCGGTGACACCAAATTCTTGGTAGGGTACCCGTGAGTTGGTGAGACCTGAATCTTGTTGTGGTACCTGTGAGTCATGTCACCTCAATCTTAGTGTGGTACCCGTGAGTCAGTGACATCTAAATTTTGTTAGAATACCCGTGAGTCGGTGACACATGAATCTTGTTGGGATACCCGTGTGTCAGGGACACCTGAATCTTGTTGGGATACCCGTGTGTCAGGGACACCTGAATCTTGATGTGGTACCCGTGAGTTGGTGACACCTGAATCTTGTTGGGATACCCGTGAGTCGTGTCACCTGAATCTTAGTGTGGTACCCGTGAGTCAGTGACATCTGAATCTTGGTGTGGTACTCGTGAGTCGTGTCACCAGAATCTTGTTGGGATACCCGTGAGTCGTGTCACCTGGATCTTAGTGTGGTACCCGTGAGTCAGTGACATCTGAGTCTTGTTGGGATACCCGTGAGTCGGTGACACCTGAATCTTGATGTGGTACCCGTGAGTCTGTGACATCTGAATCTTTGTGTGTTACCCGTGAGTCGGTGAGACCTGAATCTTGTTGTGGTACATGTGAGTCGTGTCACCTGAATCTTAGTGTGGTACCCGTGAGTCAGTGACATCTAAATTTTGTTAGGCTACCCGTGAGTCGGTGACACATGAATCTTGTTAGGATACCTGTGTGTCAGGGACACCTGAATCTTGATGTGGTACCTGTGAGTTGGTGACACCTGAATCTTGTTGGGATACCCGTGTGTCAGGGACACCTGAATCTTGGTGTGTTACCCGTGAGTCGGTGACACCAAATTCTTGGTAGGGTGCCCGTGAGTCGGTGACATGTGAATCTTAGTAGGGTACCCGTGAGTCGGTGACACGTGAATCTTGTTGGGATACCCGTGACTCTGTGACACCTGAATCTTCAGTCAAGTTACAAAATGAGCGGCAGGAGCAGTGTAAGATGCAAATAAGAAGACGTGCTTAAGAACTCACCAGAGGATTGGGTGTTGGAAGAAGGCCAGCTCCAGGCATCATTCCCGCCACAGCATTAGCAGGAGCCAGCAGCGACATAGCTTTGGATTCATCAGGAATGACTCCTGGAGAAGAAGAGCGGGTTTGAGTGGCAGCAACAAGCTAACGTCCACCTGAGTTTAATTGGTGTGTAGCAAAGAAATGGCACATTTTTATCCCTGGCTTCTTTTGTCAAAGTATAATTAGCAGCTAAGTTGAATAGTCACAATGTGTTCAACACTGCCAAGATTTGATCACCTGTACTTGATTTTTAAGTCAAGAACCAAACGTAAGCAAGCACAGCCAGGTGTCCCGTGGGATCATGGGATGTGCTCCCAACTTTCATTAGATGTTTTATGAACAAGCGACTCGCGCCGGCTGCTTCGCTATAAAGCACACAGAAACATTGAGATACAGAAAACAAAGTTTGTGATTTGCTTTGGAGACAAAAGGGGAACATTTCAATGGCGCTTACCAAAGTACAAACAAATGATCATTTATTTCACCTCGCCTGGCCTTTAGTTGCTGCTTACTTCTACAAAATAATCATCATTTTAACAATACTGTACTTCCTCAAATAGTGGCTTCGGCTTTCTTTTCCATGTTTTACATGACATATAATACACATCTAATGCAATACATACATAACCATATGGGATAACAGAATACAAAGTAGAAATATTTCTACAAATGACAACAGTTGTGTGACACCTATGGTATTTCTTATACAAGGTGAGGCATTCATTTGATGAATGAACACTACAGTGGGGGCCACTTTTAGAGGAAGTACGACAAGAACATGTTTGGCAACCAGACGTACAGATTTGTCTCAATAAATGAGAATATCTTCTTCTTCTTTGACTTCACTTGTTCAATGTATAAAGTATCTTTCTTAAAAACAATTTGTCTTTGTCATATTTCTCAACTACATTCAGTATCACATCAAAAGTGAAAAATGGCCCCAAGGTTAAATCAAGTACCGTATTTTCCGCACTATTAGCCGCACCTAAAAACCACAAATTTACTCAAAAGCTGACAGTGCGGCTTATAACCCGGTGCGCTTTATATATGGATTAATATTAAGATTCATTTTCATAAAGTTTCGGTCTCGCAACTACGGTAAACAGCCGCCATCTTTTTTCCCCGTAGAAGAGGAAGTGCTTCTTCTTCTTCTACGCAAGCAACCGCCAAGGTAAGCACCCGCCCCCATAGAAGAGGAAGCGCTTCTTCTTCTACTGTAAGCAACCACCCGCCCCCGTAGAAGAAGAAGAAGCGCGCGGATATTACGTTTCATTTCCTTTGTGTGTTTACATCTGTAAAGACCACAAAATGGCTCCTACTAAGCGACAGGTTTCCGGTTCATGAAAAGACGCAATCTCTCCATCCGCACACGGACTACTATTTCACAGCAACTGCCTAAAGACTTTCAAGAAAAGCTGGCTACTTTCCGTGCATATTGTAAAAACAAGATAGCTGAAAAAAAGATCCGGCCAGAGAACATTATCAACATGGACGAGGTTCCACTGACTTTTGATATTCCTGTGAACCGCACTGTGGATACAACGGGAGCACGTACGGTGAATATTCGCACCACAGGGAATGAGAAGTCATCCTTCACTGTGGTTCTAGCTTGCCATGCTAATGGCCAGAAACTTCCACCCATGGTAATATTCAAAAGGAAGACCTTGCCAAAAGAGACCTTTCCAGCCGGCGTCATCATAAAAGCTAACTCGAAGGGATGGATGGATGAAGAAAAGATGAGCGAGTGGTTAAGGGAAGTTTACGCGAAGAGGCCGGGTGGCTTTTTTCACACAGCTCCGTCCATGTTGATATACGACTCCATGCGCGCCCACATCACGCTGGTTTTTAATATATTATTAAAGTTTGACTGACCTATCTGACTGTTTTTTTGACATTCCCTTTAGCGCAGTTAGATGCGGCTTATAACACGGGGCGGCTTATAGGTGGACAAAGTTTTGAAATATGCCGTTCATTGAAGGCGCGGCTTATAACCCAGGGCGGCTTATGGTGCGGAAAATACGGTAAACAATAAATCAGCAAATGAATTTCAAAAAGTCTTTCATTGATCTCTTGGAGTCTAAAAACGGTTATGATATTCTCATGTATTCAGATGTAATACTGAAACGACAACTGTAATTGTGCACAGCGTCTAGTAACATTATGTACACTTAGCATGGGTAAAGTACGAGTACCATCAAAAGCCTTCATAGAAGTACGAGTAACATCAAAAGCCTTCATAACATCAAAGGTGAAAAGAAACGGTCAACTTAGAAGAGAAGCTCTTAAGGAGACAATCCAAGGTTGGGCAATCTGAAAACAGTCAATTGTTCCAACAGACAGACACACACACACACACACACACACACACACAACACAAGCGACACTTGGCTGCGGAGGACAAAAGTGTCGGTGGTATTTGCTGCGGGGCCTGGTATTTAGGTGTGGCTGAAGCAGGAAAAACAACTGTAAAACACAACAACAAACTGTTAAAAGTGGAGATGGCGGCCATGTGAGGCTCGGCTCGGTTCTAAAGATGCAGGCTCGTGTCTACTGGGCTTCTTGCTGAATCAGCAGTCTTTCCCAGACCTTCAGTCCTTTGCGGCGGACGGCGACCTGTTTACCCTCGCTCACATTCTAACGCACCTGGTCTGCCAGAGAATAAGAAGACTGAGCAGGAGGGATCAGTGTTGCCAACTGAGTGACTGTCGTTATATTAAGCGAATGAGCAAAGCTCGGCTCGTATAAGTCAATCAACCCAATGATAAATGAAAATAAAGCCCGGTAACTTTTCCAGCGTCGACAGCAGCATGCGTTGTTACGGGTTACGAGATCGGTCACTCTTTTGCGTCGGTTTCAGGAGCGGCGGGTGTTTGTACTACAAATTACTTTAAGTTGAAATGATGGGTTGACTAGCGATGCACGAACATGAAAACAAGAGACATTAACGTCTTTCCCTAGTAGGAAACATCACAGTATAAACAACTAAGATACAGTATTCACACTAAAGGCTGTGCCGTCTTTACATAAAGTGATGTCCTGACTAAGAGGAATGTTTTGACGGTGGAACGGTTGAAATGGGTTGAATAACGTGAAAGGTGTCATTGCACTAAAAAAGGTTAGAAATAAGGTTAGAAAAATCCCAGGAATTTCTGGAAATTGGTTGAACGTGGAAAAAAGGTTGTTTGAATTTCCAGAATGAATTGAAGGTGTAATGTTTGAAACGGTTGAAAAATGTGGGAATTGTGGAAGTTTGAAAAATGGATAATTCATTTTTGAATGTGGAAAATGTCCCTAAAAATGGTGAATTCTATGAAATCCGGGAATTTTTTTTTTTTATAATTACTGAAAGGGAGCACACAATTCCTGAACAGGCTGAATATTTTGAAGTTGGAACGGTTTGAATCGGATAAAAAAAATGTGCGAGTTGTGGAACTTTGAAAAATGTCCTATTCTTTTCAATGGGAATTTCAGGAAAAGAGGGAATTTCGGGAAAAGAGGGAATTTGGGGGAAAATGCTAAAACAAATTGAATGTTCTGAATGAATTGAAATGGTTGGGGTTGGAATTTTTCAAAACGGCCGAGAAATGTTGAAGTAGTAACATTTTTAATTGAGAAATAGGAATTACGGAATCCCTGGAATTTCGGGGAAACCGGGAATTTTTTCAGTTCAAAAAACATATTTGTTGTTTGTCCTGATTAAGAGGAATGTTTTGACGGTGGAATGGTTGAAATGGGTTGAATAACGTGAAAGGAGTCATTGCACTAAAAAAGGTTGGAAATAAGGTTAGAAAAACCCCAGGAATTTCTAGAAAATTGTTGAACGTGGAAAAAATAATGTTTGAATTTCTAGAATGAATTGAATGTGTAATGGTTTGAATCGGTTAAAAAATGTGGGAATTGTGGAAGTTTGAAAAATGGATAATTCATTTTGAATGGGGAAAATGTCCCTAAAAACTGGGAATTCTATGAAATCCGGGAATTTTGTTCATAATTATTGAAATGGAGCACACAATTCCTAAACAGGCTGAATATTTTGAAGTTGGAACGGTTTGAATCGGATAAAAAATGTGCGAGTTGCGGAAGTTTGAAAAATGTCCCATTCATTTCAATGGGAATTTCGTGGAATTTTGGGAAAAGAGGGAATTTTGGGGAAAACGCTAAAAAAATTAATTGAATGTTCTGAATGAATTGAAATGGTTTGTGTTGGAATTTTTCAAAACGGCCGAGAAATGTTTAAGTAGTAACATTTTTAATTGAGAAATAGGAATTACGGAATCCCTGGAATGTCGGGGAAACCGGGAATTTTTCCAGTTCAAAACACAACTTGTTTTTTTTGTCCTGACTAAGAAAAATGTTTTGACGGTGGAACGGTTTAAATGGGTTGAATAACGTGAAAGGAGTCATTGCACTAAAAAAGGTTGAAAATAAGGTTAGAAAACCCCCAGGAATTTCTAGAAATTTGTTGAACGTGGACAAAAGGTTGTTTGAATTTCCAGAATGAATTAAAGGTGTAATGGTTTGAATCGGTTAAGAAGTTTGAAAAATGGATAATTCATTTTGAATGGGGAAAATGTCCCTAAAAACTGGGAATTCTACGAAATCCGGGAATTTTGTTCATAATTATTGAAAGGGAGCACACAATTCCTAAACAGGCTGAATATTTTGAAGTTGGAACGGTTTGAATCGGATAAAAAATGTGCGAGTTGCGGAAGTTTGAAAAATGTCCCATTTATTTCAATGGGAATTTCGTGGAATTTTGGGAAAAGAGGGAATTTTGGGGAAAACGCTAAAAAAATTAATTGAATGTTCTGAATGAATTGAAATGGTTTGTGTTGGAATTTTTCAAAACGGCCGAGAAATGTTTAAGTAGTAACATTTTTAATTGAGAAATAGGAATTACGGAATCCCTGGAATGTCGGGGAAACCGGGAATTTTTCCAGTTCAAAACACAACTTGTTTTTTTTGTCCTGACTAAGAAAAATGTTTTGACGGTGGAACGGTTTAAATGGGTTGAATAACGTGAAAGGAGTCATTGCACTAAAAAAGGTTGAAAATAAGGTTAGAAAACCCCCAGGAATTTCTAGAAATTTGTTGAACGTGGACAAAAGGTTGTTTGAATTTCCAGAATGAATTAAAGGTGTAATGGTTTGAATCGGTTAAGAAGTTTGAAAAATGGATAATTCATCTTGAATGGGGAAAATGTCCCTAAAAACTGGGAATTCTACGAAATCCGGGAATTTTGTTCATAATTATTGAAAGGGAGCACACAATTCCTAAACAGGCTGAATATTTTGAAGTTGGAACAGTTTGAATCGGATAAAAAATGTGCGAGTTGTGGAAGTTTGAAAAATGTCCCATTCATTTCAATGGGAATTTCATGGAAATTTGGGAATTTCGGGAAAAGAGGGAATTTTGGGGAAAACGCTAAAAAAATAAATTTAATGTTCTGAATGAATTGAAATGGTTGGTGTTGGAATTTTTCAAAACGGCCGAGAAATGTTGAAGTAGTAACATTTTTAATTGAGAAATAGGAATTACGGAATCCCTGGAATTTCGGGGAAACCGGGAATTTTTTCAGTTCAAAAAACATATTTGTTTTTTGTCCTGATTAAGAGGAATGTTTTGACGGTGGAACGGTTGAAATGGGTTGAATAACGTGAAAGGAGTCATTGCACTAAAAAAGGTTGGAAATAAGGTTAGAAAAACCCCAGGAATTTCTGGAAAATTGTTGAACGTGGAAAAAAGGTTGTTTGAATTTCCAAAATGAATTGAATGTGTAATGGTTTGAATCGGTTGAAAAATGTGGGAATTGTGGAAGTTTGAAAAATAGATAATTCATTTTTGAATGGGGAAAATGTCCCTAAAAACTGTGAATTCTATGAAATCCGGGAATTTTTTTTTATAATTATTGTAAGGGAGCACACAATTCCTGAACAGGCTGAATATTTTGAAGTTGGAACGGTTTGAATCGGATAAAAAAAATGTGCGAGTTGTGGAAATTTGAAAAATGTCCCATTCATTTCAATGGGAATTTCAGGAAAATAGGGAATTTTTGGGAAAATGCTAAAAAAAAATTGAATGTTCTGAATGAATTGAAATGGTTGGTGTTGGAATTTTTCCAAATCGGTCAACAAATGTTGAAGTAGTAACATGTTTAATTGAGAAATAGGAATTACGGAATCCCTGGAATTTTTCCAGTTCAAAAAACAACTTTGTTTTTTGTCCTGATTAAGAGGAATGTTTTGACGGTGGAATGGTTGAAATGGGTCGAATAACGTAAAAGGAGTCATTGCACTAAAAAAGGTTGAAAATAAGGTTAGAAAAACTCAATTTCTGGAAATGTGTTGGACGTGGAAAAAAGATTGTTTGAATTTCCAGAATGAATTGAATGTGTAATGGTTTGAATCAGTTGAAAAATGTGGGAATTGTGCAACTTGGAAAAATGTCCCATTCATTTCAATGGGAACTTCCTGGAAATTTGGGGATAAGTGGGACTTTATTGAAAATTATTAGGAGTATGAATGTCCTGAATTGGTTGGTGTTGAAATAGTTTAAAATCGGTCAATAAATGTTGAAGTAGTAACAGTTTTTTAATTGAAAAATGGTATCGGGAACTGGGAATTTTTCCAAGTTCTTAAACCAACTTGTTTTTTTTGTCCTGACTAAGAAAAATATTTTGACGGTGGAACGGTTGAAATGGGTTGAATACGTGAAAGGAGTCATTGCACTAAAAAAGGTTGGAAATAAGGTTAGAAAAACCCCAGGAATTTCTGGAAATTTGTTGAACGTGGAAAAAAGGTTGTTTGAATTTTCAGAATGAATTGAAGGTGTAATGGGTTGAATCGGTTGAAAAATTTGGAAACTGTGGAAGTTTGAAAAATGGATAATTCATTTTTGAATGGAGAAAATGTCCCTAAAAACTGGGAATTCTATGAAATCCGGGAATTTTTTTAAATAATTATTGAAAGGGAGCACATAATTCCTGAAAAGGCTGAATATTTTGAAGTTGGAACGGTTTGAATCGGGTAAAAAAATGTGCGAGTTGTGGAACTTTGAAAAAATGTCCCATTCATTTTAATGGGAATTTCATGGAAATTTCGGGAAAAGAGGGAATTTTGGGGAAAATGCTAAGACAAATTGAATGTTCTGAATGAATTGAAATGGTTGGTGTTGGAATTTTTGAAAACGGCCGAGAAATGTTGAAGTAGTAACATTTTTAATTGAGAAATAGGAATTACGGAATCCCTGGAATGTCGGGGAAACCGGGAATTTTTCCAGTTCAAAACACAACTTTGTTTTTTGTCCTGATTAAGAGGAATGTTTTGACGGTGGAACGGTTGAAATGGGTTGAATAACGTGAAAGGTGTCATTGCACTAAAAAAGGTTGAAAATAAGGTTAGAAAAACCCCAGGAATTTCTGGAAAATTGTTGAACATGGAAAAAAGGTTGTTTGAATTTCCAAAATGAATTGAATGTGTAATGATTTTAATCGGTTGAAAAATGTGGGAATTGTGGAAGTTTGAAAAATGGATAATTCATTTTTTAATGGGGGAAAAAATTTCCCTAAAACTGGGAATTCTATATTTTTTATATAATTATTGAAAGGGAGCACACAATTCCTAAACAGGCTGAATATTTTGAAGTTGGAACGGTTTGAATCGGATAAAAAATGTGCGAGTTGTGGAACTTTGAAAAATGTCCCATTCATTTCAATGGGAATTTCAGGAAAAGAGGGAATATCGGGAAGAGGGAATTTTGGGGAAAACGCTAAAAAAATTAATTGAATGTTCTGAATGAATTGAAATGGTTGGTGTTGGAATTTTTCAAAACGGCCGAGAAATGTTTAAGTAGTAACATTTTTAATTGAGAAATAGGAATTAAGGAATCCCTGGAATGTCGGGGAAACCGGGAATTTTTCCAGTTCAAAAAACAACTTTGTTTTTTGTCCTGATTAAGAGGAATGTTTTGACGGTGGAATGGTTGAAATGGGTTGAATAACGTGAAAGGAGTCATTGCACTAAAAAAGGTTGGAAATAAGGTTAGAAAAACCCCAGGAATTTCTAGAAAATTGTTGAACGTGGAAAAAATAATGTTTGAATTTCTAGAATGAATTGAATGTGTAATGGTTTGAATCGGTTAAAAAATGTGGGAATTGTGGAAGTTTGAAAAATGGATAATTCATTTTGAATGGGGAAAATGTCCCTAAAAACTGGGAATTCTATGAAATCCGTGAATTTTGTTCATAATTATTGAAATGGAGCACACAATTCCTAAACAGGCTGAATATTTTGAAGTTGGAACAGTTTGAATCGGATAAAAAAATGTCCGAGTTGTGGAACTTTGAAAAATGTCCCATTCATTTCAATGGGAATTTCGTGGAATTTTGGGAAAAGAGGGAATTTTGGGGAAAACGCTAAAAAAATTAATTGAATGTTCTGAATGAATTGAAATGGTTGGTGTTGGAATTTTTCAAAATCGGTCGAGAAATGTTGAAGTAGTAACATGTTTAATTGAGAAATAGGAATTACGGAATCCCTGGAATTTCGGGGAAACCGGGAATTTTTCCAGTTCAAAAAACAACTTTGTTTTTTGTCCTGATTAAGAGGAATGCTTTGACGGTGGAATGGTTGAAATGGGTTGAATAACGTGAAAGGAGTCATTGCACTAAAAAAGATTGAAAATAAGGTTAGAAAAACTCAATTTCTGGAAATGTGTTGAACGTGGAAAAAAGGTTGTTTGAATTTCCAGGATGAATTGAATGTGTAATGGTTTGAATCAGTTGAAAAATGTGGGAATTGTGCAACTTGGAAAAATGTCCCATTCATTTCAATGGGAACTTCCTGGAAATTTGGGGATAAGTGGGACTTTATTGAAAATTATTAGGAGTATGAATGTCCTGAATTGGTTGGTGTTGAAATTGTTTAAAATCGGTCAATAAATGTTGAAGTAGTAACAGTTTTTTAATTGAAAAATGGTATCGGGAACTGGGAATTTTTCCAAGTTCTTAAACCAACTTGTTTTTTTTGTCCTGACTAAGAAAAATATTTCGACGGTGGAACAGTTGAAATGGGTTGAATAACGTGAAAGGAGTCATTGCACTAAAAAAGGTTGGAAATAAGGTTAGAAAAACCCCAGGAATTTCTGGAAATTTGTTGAACGTGGAAAAAAGGTTGTTTGAATTTTCAGAATGAATTGAAGGTGTAATGGGTTGAATCGGTTGAAAAATTTGGAAACTGTGGAAGTTTGAAAAATGGATAATTCATTTTTGAATGGAGAAAATGTCCCTAAAAACTGGGAATTCTATGAAATCCGGGAATTTATTTTAATAATTATTGAAAGGGAGCACATAATTCCTGAAAAGGCTGAATATTTTGAAGTTGGAACGGTTTGAATCGGGTAAAAAAAATGTGCGAGTTGTGGAACTTTGAAAAAATGTCCCATTCATTTTAATGGGAATTTCATGGAAATTTCGGGAAAAGAGGGAATTTTGGGGAAAATGCTAAGACAAATTGAATGTTCTGAATGAATTGAAATGGTTGGTGTTGGAATTTTTCAAAACGGCCGAGAAATGTTGAAGTAGTAACATTTTTAATTGAGAAATAGGAATTACGGAATCCCTGGAATGTCGGAGAAACCGGGAATTTTTCCTGATTAAGAGGAATGTTTTGACGGTGGAACGGTTGAAATGGGTTGAATAACGTGAAAGGAGTCATTGCACTAAAAAAGGTTGGAAATAAGGTTAGAAAAACCCCAGGAATTTCTGGAAAATTGTTGAACGTGGAAAAAAGGTTGTTTGAATTTCCAAAATGAATTGAATGTGTAATGGTTTGAATCGGTTGAAAAATATGGGAATTGTGGAAGTTTGAAAAATGGATACCGGTAATTCATTTTTGAATGGGGAAAAAAATGTCCCTAAAAACTGGGAATTCTATATTTTTTATATAATTATTGTAAGGGAGCACACAATTCCTGAACAGGCTGAATATTTTGAAGTTGGAACGGTTTGAATCGGATAACAAAATGTGGGAATTGTGGAACTTTGAAAAATGTCCCATTCATTTCAATGGGAATTTCATGAAAATTTGGGGAAAATGCTAAAAAAAATTGAATGTTCTGAATGAATTGAAATGGTTGGTGTTGGAATTTTTCAAAACGGTTGAGAAATGTTGAAGTAGTAACATTTTTAATTGAGAAATACGGAATCCCTGGAATTTCGGGAAAACTGGGAATTTTTCCAGTTCAAAAAATAACTTTTTTTTTTGTTCTGATTAAGAGGAATGTTTTGACGGTGGAACGGTTGAAATGGGTTGAATAACGTGAAAGGAGTCATTGCACTAAAAAAGGTTGAAAATAAGGTTAGAAAAACCCCAGGAATTTCTGGAAAATTGTTGAACGTGGAAAAAAGGTTGTTTGAATTTCCAAAATGAATTGAATGTGTAATGGTTTGAATCGGTTGAAAAATGTGGGAATTGTGGAAGTTTGAAAAATGGATAATTCATTTTTGAATGGGGAAAAAAAATGTCCCTAAAAACTGGAAATTCTATATTTTTATATAATTATTGAAAGGGAGCACACAGTTCCTGAACAGGCTGAATATTTTGAAGTTGGAACGGTTTGAATCGGATAAAAAAATGTGCGAGTTGTGGAACTTTGAAAAATGTCCCATTCATTTCAATGGGAATTTCATAGAAATTTGGGGAAAATAGGGAATTTTGGGAAAATGCTAAAAAAAAAAAAAGTAATGTTCTGAATAAATTGAAATGGTTGGTGTTGGAAATTTTCAAAACGGTTGAGAAATGTTGAAGTACCGGTAGTAACATTTTTAATTGAGAAATACGGAATCCCGGAAAACTGGGAATTTTTACAGTTCAAAAAACAACTTTGTTCTTTGTTCTGATTAAGAGGAATGTTTTGACGGTGGAACGGTTGAAGTGGGTTGAAAAATGTGGGAGTAGTCACCAGAAAAAAGGGTTTGACATCACATTTACTTGTCATGTTTTGTTTTCACGGCGCCACAAATAGCTGACAGTTTTGTGGGAAACACTGGTTAGTGCAGGCCTGGGCAATTGTTTTGACTCGGGGGGCCAAATTCAGAGAAAACAAATGTGTCTGGGGGCCGGTATATCTATTTTCAGGAACTCTATTACAAAACCTTACAATAATGTCTGGTTGAAAGCTAAAAACGTTATGACAGACCGTCTTAAAAATGGGAATGGAATTGTATTTTTTTTTACTGAATGAGACACCCAGAATGTACATGAAAATAAAGAATGTTACAAAGTTAACTATGAACGATAAAACACTGAATATTGACAACATATGACCGTCACACCCCCTCTCCATCCACATATTTTACAATCAAGCGAAACACAACAAACACGGCGAAATATGAACGCAAAGGGTAAAAAAAAAAAACCCACCTATGATCTTATATATCACTAATCTTTAGAACTTTGTTGTAAAAATCTCCTTCCGCGTCTGGACACCTGCATTTCAGGCTGGCCACTCTGGAAACACTCTATGGAAACGCTCCCCACCCACACTCCTTGGTGCCTTGTCTGAATTGATTAACACGGACCCCGACTTAAACAAGTTGAAAAACTTATTAGGGTGTTACCATTTAGTGGTCAATTGTACGGAATATGTACTTCACTGTGCAATCTACTAATAAAAGTTTCAATCAATCAATCAAAACTGCTGTGACTTAGATTACCATAGTAACTAATTAGAGTACCATAGTAACTAATTAGATTACCACAGTAACTAGTATATCATGCAAAAGCGCAGATTCCAACCATTGAAATACTTTGTATAGTTCAAAACATGACTGCACATCATAATGGCAGCTACACTTTCCATCTTAAAGATCTAAAACAAAATGATTTGGGAATGTCCGGCGGGCCAGATAGAAAAGCTTAAGGGGCCGGGTGTGGGTTGGTGCAATAGTTGGAATCAAAATGACTGTCATTTAGTGGTTGTAGATAGGGTTGCAAAATTCCGGGAATATTCAAAGTTGGAAACTCTCCATGGGAATTAATAGGAATAAACATTGAATGCAACATGCTATATCTTGCAGCATGACTACTAGTTAAAACAACCTGATTTAATGCAAATTCAGTAGAATTTCAACCCTGTACTGTGCATTCCTCCATCACATGCACAGATAATTCCCAGCATGCTACACACTACTATTGAGGCCACTCTAGTATTTGAGCCCAAGGACTTCATCCAGTCAGGTAAGTGTTGATGGGGTAAATATATTTGATCTATGGTATTTAAGTGTAAAAGAGGTGTACTTGCTTGTTACTGTATGACTGTAGACTACTCCAGCAGACTTCCACTCAAGCTAGCTAGCTGTTCCTGTACTTGTTCAATGATTTTGGGGTCAATATCTCTAGCTAGCTAGGTTTATGTACCACCACGGT
Source organism: Nerophis lumbriciformis (assembly GCF_033978685.3). Lineage (NCBI taxonomy): Eukaryota > Metazoa > Chordata > Actinopteri > Syngnathiformes > Syngnathidae > Nerophis > Nerophis lumbriciformis. The sequence continues at coordinate 44,538,187 of NC_084561.2, read as the reverse complement.
CTCATAATGAACCGAAAATATTTATCCGTTAGCCGTGATGCTAGTTTTCTCTATGTTAAATCCCATTCATTTATGCTAACAACGTTAGCGATCCGAATGTACCGTATTTTCCGCACTATAAGGCGCACCTAAAAACCACACATTTTCTCAAAAGCTGACAGTGCGGCTTATAACCCGGTGCGCTTTATATATGGATAAATATTAAGATTCATTTTCATAAAGTTTCGGTCTCGCAACTTCGGTAAACAGCCGCCATCTTTTTCCCCGGTAGAACAGGAAGCGCTTCTTCTTCTACGCAAGCAACCGCCAAGGTAAGCACCCGCCCCCATAGAACAGGAAGCGCTTCTTCTTCTACTGTAAGCAACCACCCGCCCGCGTAGAAGAAGAAAAAGCGCGCGGGTATCACCGTACGTTTCATTTCCTTTGTGTGTTTACATCTGTAAAGACCACAAAATGGCTCCTACTAAGCGACAGGTATCCGGTTCATGAAAAGACGCAATCTCTCCATCCGCACACGGATTACTATTTCACAGCAACTGATATTCCTGTGAACCGCACTGTGGATACAACGGGAGCACGTACGGTGAATATTCGCACCACAGGGAATGAGAAGTCATCCTTCACTGTGGTTCTAGCTTGCCATGCTAATGGCCAGAAACTTCCACCCATGGTGATATTCAAAAGGAAGACCTTGCCAAAAGAGACCTTTCCAGCCGGCGTCATCATAAAAGCTAACTCGAAGGGATGGATGAAGAAAAGATGAGCGAGTGGTTAAGGTAAGTTTACGCGAAGAGGCCGGGTGGCTTTTTTCACGCAGCTCCGTCCATGTTGATATACGACTCCATGCGCGCCCACATCACGCTGGTTTTTAATATATTATTAAAGTTTGACTGACCTATCTGACTGTTTTTTTGACATTCCTTTAGCGCAGTTAGATGCGGCTTATAACACGGGGCGTCTTATAGGTGGACAAAGTTTTGAAATATGCCGTTCATTGAAGGCGCGGCTTATAACCCAGGGCGCCTTATGGTGCGGAAAATACGGTATTCCCATTAATCCCCATGGACGGTGTCTAACTTTGAATAATCAAAAAATGGTCAATATTTCCAAACTTCCCGAGCTTAACTTCCCGTGGTAAATTTCCAGGAAGTTTCCGGAAATTTGCCGGAAACTTTCCACCCCTTTGCAACCCTAGCTGTAGAAACCAGCCCACTGCTTTCTTTTGGGCGTGAAGATAACGAGAGATCGGGATGCAACATTCGTCCTGATGTTTACTTAAGGATGGAGAAAGCCCAGCACCTTCACCACAATCATTGGTTTTGCTGTAGGACTATTTCAGAGAAGATGGTTTGGATAGAGCCAACAAATGAGAGAGTTTAGAGAGAGACAAGGAGGAAAAACGGGGCTTCCGAGCCTGGTGCCATTTTTTTCTAATGTCCTGATGGCGGCAGAGGACCACCTTCAGCCAGCAAGGTAGGCGTAGGGGACTCTCTGCAATTGACTTGTCCACTATGAAGACCACAACACAAATAACAGAGAGAGAAGTTTACAGCTGGATTGTAAAGACAAAGTACATTTTTCTTTGTGCGACCTTAGCGTTCCCTGGAGACTGACAGGCTGAGCGAAACATGACTTGTCAGAAAAACAAGAAGCGGACACCAACCTTCTGCGAACGGCACCACGATCAGGGCCCGGTCCACGAAGACGGTGTTGGTCAGGTGCTGAGAAACCCCCACAGACTCGGACTCAAGGAACTTTACAAAACAGACACGTGAGGTCACAGGCAAGGGAGAGTCACTGGAAGAAAACATAGATCAGTTGTGCAAAACATACATGCGAGGACAGGCCCCGGACATCTTTTTATTTGCACACATTTGGACCGTCAGACGTTGATTTGGCGCTACCTTCCCTCGCGCATAAACATTATAAAGCGACTGGTCTGCCAGAGAATAAGAAGACATAGCAGAAGGGATCAGTGGTGCCAACTTAACGACTTTGTTGCTATAGTTAACGAGTAATCAGATGAAATCATTCCTCGACAAAGCTAGGAGTGACGTAACAAAACATTAGTAACTTAAAAACTATAATAGTTACACCAAAAATGTTGGCAGCACAATCAAAATGGGGGCATGTTTGGATATATACAGGTAAAAGCCAGTAAATTAGAATATTTTGAAAAACTTGATTTATTTCAGTAATTGCATTCAAAAGGTGTAACTTGTACATTATATGTATTCATTGCACACAGACTGATGCATTCAAATGTTTATTTCATTTAATTTTGATGATTTGAAGTGGCAACAAATGAAAATCCAAAATTCCGTGTGTCACAAAATTAGAATATTACTTAAGGCTAATACAAAAAAGGGATTTTTAGAAATGTTGGCCAACTGAAAAGTATGAAAATGAAAAATATGAGCATGTACAATACTCAATACTTGGTTGGAGCTCCTTTTGCCTCAATTACTGCGTTAATGCGGCGTGGCATGGAGTCGATGAGTTTCTGGCACTGCTCAGGTGTTATGAGAGCCCAGGTTGCTCTGATAGTGGCCTTCAACTCTTCTGCGTTTTTGGGTCTGGCATTCTGCATCTTCCTTTTCACAATACCCCACAGATTTTCTATGGGGCTAAGGTCAGGGGAGTTGGCGGGCCAATTTAGAACAGAAATACCATGGTCCGTAAACCAGGCACGGGTAGATTTTGCGCTGTGTGCAGGCGCCAAGTCCTGTTGGAACTTGAAATCTCCATCTCCATACAGCAGGTCAGCAGCAGGAAGCATGAAGTGCTCTAAAACTTGCTGGTAGACAGCTGCGTTGACCCTGGATCTCAGGAAACAGATTGGACCGACACCAGCAGATGACATGGCACCCCAAACCATCACTGATGGTGGAAACTTTACACTAGACTTCAGGCAACGTGGATCCTGTGCATCTCCTGTCTTCCTCCAGACTCTGGGACCTCGATTTCCAAAGGAAATGCAAAATTTGCATGGTTGGGTGATGGTTTGGGGTGCCATGTCATCTGCTGGTGTCGGTCCACTCTGTTTCCTGAGATCCAGGGTCAACGCAGCCGTCTACCAGCAAGTTTTAGAGCACTTCATGCTTCCTGCTGCTGACCTGCTCTATGGAGATGGAGATTTCAAGTTCCAACAGGACTTGGCGCCTGCACACAGCGCAAAATATACCCGTGCCTGGTTTACGGACCATGGTATTTCTGTTCTAAATTGGCCCGCCAACTCCCCTGACCTTAGCCCCATAGAAAATCTGTGGGGTATTGTGAAAAGGAAGATGCAGAATGCCAGACCCAAAAACGCAGAAGAGTTGAAGGCCACTATCAGAGCAACCTGGGCTCTCATTTTCATACTTTTCAGTTGGCCAACATTTCTAAAAATCCCTTTTTTGTATTAGCCTTAAGTAATATTCTAATTTTGTGACACACGGAATTTTGGATTTTCATTTGTTGCCACTTCAAATCATCAAAATTAAATGAAATAAACATTTGAATGCATCAGTCTGTGTGCAATGAATAAATATAATGTACAAGTTACACCTTTTGAATGCAATTACTGAAATAAATCAAGTTTTTCAAAATATTCTAATTTACTGGCTTTTACCTGTATATATTTTTTTACAGTTGGGGTGTAGTTATGAATACATTAATTACCACATAAAAACCACACAAGGTCAATAACTTCAAAACTATAATAAATGGGCAAAAACAGCTGCACGTTTGAGAAGAGTTGGCCATAGTTGGGGGTCTGGTTATGATTAATAACACGTGAATTGCACTATATTAACATAAAACATCAACTTAAAAACTATAATAGACAAAATGTGTTGCAGCACAAATGCATGGAAACACGTTTGAGGAGATTAGGACATAGTTGGGGGTCTAATTATGATTAATAACACGTGAATTGCATATAAAACGTCAACTTAAATACTATAATAGACAAAAAAAAGTGTTGTAGCACAGATTGGAACACGTATGAGGAGATTAGGACATAGTTGGGGGTGTAATTATTATTGATAACACATTAATTGCACTATATGATATAAAATGCCAATTTAAAGACTATAATTGACAAAAGGTGTTGCAGCGGGGATTGGAACAAGTTTGGGGAGATTAAGACATAGTTAGGTCTAGTTATGATTGAAAACATGTGAATTGCATATAAAACGTCAACTTTAAAACTATAATAGACAAAATGTGTTGCAGCACAAATGATTGGAACACGTATGAGGAGATTAACAAATAGTTGGGGGTCTAGTTATGAATAATAACACGTGAATTGCACTATATTAACATAAAACGTCAACTTAAATACTATAATAGACAAAAACGTGTTGCAGCACAGATTGGAACACATATGAGGAGATTAGGACATAATAGGGTGGTGTAATTATGATTAATAACACGTGAGTTGCACTATATGATATAAAATGTCAATTTAAAGACTATAATAGACAAAAGGTGTTGCAGTGGGGATTGGAACAAGTTTGAGGAGATTAGGACATAGTTAGGTCTAGTTATGATTAATAACATGTGAATTGTATATAAAATGTCAACTTTAAAACTATAATAGACAAAATGTGTTGCAGCACAGATTGGAAGACATAGCAGAAGGGATCAGTGGTGCCAACTTAACGACTTTGTTGCTATAGTTAACGAGTAATCAGATGAAATCATTCCTCGACAAAGCTAGGAGTGACGTAACAAAACATTAGTAACTTAAAAACTATAATAGTTACACCAAAAATGTTGGCAGCACAATCAAAATGGGGGCATGTTTGGAGATTTTTTTTTTTTTACACAGTTGGGGTGTAGTTATGAATACATTAATTACCACATAAAAACCACACAAGGTCAATAACTTCAAAACTATAATAAATGGGCAAAAACAGCTGCACGTTTGAGAAGAGTTGGCCATAGTTGGGGGTCTGGTTATGATTAATAACACGTGAATTGCACTATATTAACATAAAACATCAACTTAAAAACTATAATAGACAAAATGTGTTGCAGCACAAATGCATGGAAACACGTTTGAGGAGATTAGGACATAGTTGGGGGTCTAATTATGATTACCGTATTTTCCGCACTATTAGCCGCACCTAAAAACCACAAATTTACTCAAAAGCTGACAGTGCGGCTTTTAACCCGGTGCGCTTTATATATGGATTAATATTACGATTCATTTTCATAAAGTTTCGATCTCGCAACTTCGGTAAACAGCCGCCATCTTTTTTCCCGGTAGAACAGGAAGCGCTTCTTCTTCTACGCAAGCAACCGCCAAGGTAAGCACCCGCCCCCATAGAACAGGAAGCGCTTCTTCTTCTACTGTAAGCAACCACCCGCCCGCGTAGAAGAAGAAAAAGCGCGCGGATATCACCGTACGTTTCATTTCCTTTGTGTGTTTACATCTGTAAAGACCACAAAATGGCTCCTACTAAGCGTCAGGGATCCGGTTCATGAAAAGACGCAATCTCTCCATCCGCACACGGATTACCGGTACAGATTGGAACACGTATGAGGAGATTAGGACATAGTTGGGGGTGTAATTATGATTAAAAACACGTGAATTGCACTATATGATATAAAATGTCAACATAAGACTATAATAGACAAAAGGTGTTGCAGTGGGGATTGGAACAAGTTCAGTGTTTCCCACACATTCACTTATTTGTGGCGGCCCGCCACGAAAGAATTACGTCCGCCACAAATGGATTTTTCGGCTTTTGACTCGCTCGACCGCTCATAAAAGCAATGGGACTCTGTCTGTGAATGTACCTTGTAGTTACAACTCCGGTGCAGTAGGTGGCGGTAGCCTACTATGCATTGTAACTCCGCCAATAGCACTTAATTCACCTGGTGGGCCAGAAGAAGAAGAAGAAGAAGACGAAGACGGACGGACGGGATCAAAATACGAGGGTAATATAGGTTATGGTAGATAGGTTATAGCTGCATCGCTCGCGGCTCGTCATATATTTAACGTTAATCCGCGATTTCACCGAGCGTTTCACTGACGGTGAGCAGCCTGACGCTGCTTCATTAACACCGCCGCTGTTTGACTCTGGGTCCGGGGCAGACGGACGTAATAACAATCACCTGTTTTCATACCGACGAGCTAACGTGTCCAGGTTATAACCCTGTTGTCAATAAACACACGTGGAGACGGTGCTTCAGATACTACATTAATACTCAAGCTAAAATGTCCACTGCAGCATGTGAATGCAATGAAAAGAATCAAATCTGAGCCAAGCAGCTGTTAAAATGTTGTCCAGGTTAATGTTTTGGCCATTAAAGGCCCTTCATTTCAAGATTTCAACTGTGATCGGGCTTTAAACAGGTGGCTGACCTGTTCAGATGAGTGTAACTGCTACTGGTCAAATAATGTGAAATAGCATTTAATTTTACATGTATGCAATGCCATTTAAATGTAATTATAGATAATAATAATAATAATAAATACTGTGTAGTGTTGTAAATAGTCAACGGGAAGGATTTTAGTAAGATATAAGCCATGAGCACTACACAGCCAGAAAAAAACCTAGGCAGAACAAGTAAAAATATTGGGGCAAGTAGATTTGAGAAGTCGGGCAAGTAGAAAAATTAGGGCGGAGGGAACAGGTGAGACTCAGCAAACACTGAAAAATAAAGCAGGGTCAGATCAGAAATGCACTTTTCTCATGAAAAGGGTCCTAATTTATATTCTTATGTGCCTTATAGAGAGGACCACGACAAAACATACACCTCTGCCTCTGTTTCACTTCATGTTGCTGGTAAATAATATGGTTGTAGTAGTAGGCTAAAGTTAAATTATTTAGTATGCACTAATTAAAGGGGCAGAGCTTTAAGAGACATTTTAGCTTTTATATTTTATAAGATATATTTTTTGTAAGAACCACAATTAATAAATATATTTCAGTGAATAACTAATTGTTCAAATCTGTATATAAATATGTACATAAAGTGTTGTAATTATATTCCAACTCCGCGTTCTTCTTGGTCATCGCCGCCACCCCCCACCCCCCGACCACACCACCACAAATAGATGCCTGCCCTGTGGGAAACACTGAAGTTTGAGGAGATTAGGACATAGTTAGGTCTAGTTATGATTAATAACATGTGAATTGCATATAAAATGTCAACTTTAAAACTATAATAGACAAAATGTGTTGCAGCACAGATTGGAACACGTATGAGGAGATTAGGACATAGTTGGGGGTGTAACTATGATTAATAACACATTAATTGCACTATATGATATAAAATGTCAATTTAAAGACTATAATAGACAAAAGGTGTTGCAACACAAATGATTGGACCACGTTTGGGGAGATTTGGACATAGTTGGGGGTCTAGTTATGATTAATAACACGTGAATTGCACTATATTAACATAAAACGTCAACTTAAATACTAAAATAGACAAACAAGTGTTGCAACACAAATGATTGGACCACGTTTGGGGAGATTTGGACATAGTTCGGTCTAGTTATGATTAATAACACGTGAATTGCATATAAAACGTCAACTTTAAAACTATAATAGACAAAATGTGTTGCAGCACAAATGATTGGAACACGTATGAGGAGATTAACAAATAGTTGGGGGTCTAGTTATGATTAATAACACGTGAATTGCACTATATTTACATAAAACGTCAATTTAAATACTAAAATAGACAAAAGGTGTTGCAGCACAAATGATTGGAACATGTTTGTGGAGATTAGGACATAGTTGGGGGTGTAATTATGATTAATAACATGTGAATTGCACTATATGATATAAAATGTCAACTTAAAGACTATAATAGACAAACAAGTGTTGCAGCACAAATGATTGGAACACGTATGAGGAGATTTGGACATAGTTCGGTCTAGTTATGATTAATAACACGTGAATTGCATATAAAACGTCAACTTTAAAACTATAATACACAAAATGTGTTGCAGCACAGATTAGAACAAGTTTAATTCAATGAATTTAATTAAGTTAATAACACGCGGTCAAGGTTTAGCGCGCCAACTTCACACAGGAAAATAGAAGCATTAGCATTAGCTTTAGCATTAGCATCGTTAGCTTGACATGAGGCCTACCGCGTTCGAAGCCAGGGACAAAAGAAAAGGCTCCCCCCCCCCCCAAAAAAATACTCACTCGGGTGGAAAGAGTTTGAGCTCTTCTATGTTCCCCAAGAAGCCGAACAGAGTCCTCATCTGCTCGGAGGTGGTGCTGGGCGAGACATTAGTCACCTGCACGACGTGCGTCGCACTGCTCATCCTGGCGGATCTTTCTCAAGCTAGCCCGCTAGCTGACAGGCCGGGCTCGATGCGAGACAACAACCACGCGTGGGGGAAACGTTCACGAGTGACGCGGCATGGGACAGAGGTAAAAAAGTAACATAGCGGTGGTGGAAATGATGTTAATAAATGTCACGGCGGTGGAAAAGTACGATGAGGAGGAAGCATCAGTGTCACCGCAGAAGGAGGCTCGCGCGGCGTTCAGGGACCAATAACACAATTGTATTTTAGTGGTACGTTGTACAAAATACAAACACGTCACAATGTGTCTAGCATACAAAAATAAAACACGCGTTGTCAGGCTTACTTTCACATTTTAATACATGTTTAATTAATTCAACATAGGCTCCAGCGACCCCAAAAAGGGACAAGCGGTAGAAAATGGATGGTTTTCTTCTTTACGTCACTTGTTTTTATTTATTTGTTTTACTGCTTTAGTATGTTTAGTGTCTTTTAGCTTGTGAAAATGCTCACTTAACGTTATTAAGCGGTAGAAAAAAATGAATGGATGGATATAGTAGCAGCTCATCGTCAAACAGATTGTGTATTTTCCAATAGGCTTAAACGCAACATGACTTAGAATGCAGCATTCAGGGACCATTAACACAATTGTATTTTAGTGTTACGTTGTACAAAATACAAACAAGTAAGCACCAGAGGTGGGACCAAGTCATTGTTTTGCAAGTCACAAGTAAGTCTCAAGTCTTTGCCCTCAAGTCCGAGTCAAGTCCCGAGTCAAGACAGGCAAGCCCCGAGTCAAGTCCAAAGTCAAGACTGGAAAGTCTCAAGTCAAGTCCTAAGTCCTGCATTTTGAGTTTCGAGTCCTTTCAAGTCCTTTTAACCACAGACTAATATATTAACACAGATTGTGTATGCTTTTCAAATGCTGTATTTATTTATTAAAACAAGTGCATTTTAAATTGCAGGAAAGAAAATTGTGCTGGCATTGCACTTTATAATAGCACTATTAACCAGTCATTTTAAACATTAACTCATTCCTTTACAGAACAAAACACATTGAAAAATAAAGTGCAAATGTACTTATTTGTACAAAAGTGTTAACATTGAAAAAACATGACATATACGTGAACATAACAAAAAAGTTGTACTTTTTATATGTCAGGGCCCTATGCTGCATTGCATTTGCAAAAGACCAAATTAGCCAAGAGTCTGTCAGTCATTTGTGCACGATGGGGGCGTAGTATGATGCCACCATGGCTGAAAACTCGCTCCACTGGAGCACTGGAGGCAGGCACTGCCAAGACTCTCATGGCCACTCGGAACAGTGAAGGAAGAGTCTTCATGTTCAATGCCCAGAACAAAAGGGGGAGAGAGTTTTTTTGGGTTGGTGCACTACTTGTAAGTGTATCTTGTGTTTTTTATGTTGATTTAATTAAAAAAAAAAAAAAAAAAAAAAAAAAAAAAATCTTGTGCGGCCCGATACCAATCGAACCACGGACCAGTACCGGGCCGCGGCCCGGTGGTTGGGGACCACTGAGGTAAACAACCAACAGTATGTCAGAAAGCTAGCTAAAACGGTACACATATTCATAATATAGTATACATTTTAACTGACCTTTATTTTACTATTTTTGTCTTTTTTTAGGTGGCTAAAATACGCGGTGCTGCTGACCGCCGTCTAACGTTACGTGTGATGTATTGACTAACGTAACCCTGCTTAAAAAAAATCACTGAACAAAAAGTATGAATAAGGTAGTGAACTGCAACAGATTCCCGTGTTTGCAATAACGTTATAACGTTAGCAGTGAGTTTACAGCCTCACTGATTTAACTACACAGCAAATAAAAGTCACGTTACTTAGCCAATAAACGTTATCTTACATTCAAAACTTACCGTTCTTTGCGCAACTTCAAATGCCGGACGAAGTTGGAAGTTGTTGCCTCTCCATCAGTCATTTTCGAACCGCATGTGTTGCATACTGCAAACCGTTTTGTGTTGACCACCTCGTAATTTTTATACCCAAACAAAATTATTTTAGGTATCATTTTTTGTTCACTGGCGTGTGGTTTGGACATGTCTTCTTCGTTGGTTGTCCTGCAATTTGATTGGATGAATGCTGTGTGATGAAAACAAAGTAGATCTAATTTGATTGGCTGTTGTACTGAGAGCACACCAGCTGACACCCGCAACGCTGATAGACAAGTACACAATGAAAAATACGGAGCGCTCCCGAATAACTTTTTCATCTTTGGGTTTTGGGGAAAGTAGCAAGTCATGTCAAGTCATGTCAATTCAAAAGGCTCAAGTCCAAGTGAAGTCACAAGTCATTGATGTTAAAGTCTAAGTCGAGTTGCAAGTCTTTTTACATTTTGTCAAGTCGAGTCTAAAGTCATCAAATTCATGACTCGAGTCTGACTCGAGTCCAAGTCATGTGACTCGAGTCCACACCTCTGGTAAGCACGCCATAATGTGTCTTGTATTGAAAAATAAAACATGTGTTGTCAGGCTTACTTTCATATTTAATACATTTTAAATTAATTCAACGTTTTCTTCTTTAAGTCACTTGTTTTTATTTATTTATTTTACTACTTTAGTATGTTTAGTGTATTTTAGCTCGTGAAAATGCTCACTTAGATGATGAAATTAAACGTTATTAAGCGGTAGAAAAAAATGGATGGATATAGTAGCAGCTCATCGTCAAACCGATTGTGTATTTTCCAACAGGTTTAAACGCAACGCGGCTTAGAATGCGGAAGACGAAGGAGTGGGCGTGGTCACGGCTGTTTGCTGATAGCGTGTGGCTTAACGCGTCATCTTCCAATTCTACTTTTTTATCGCTGGAAATGTCTCAAGCTGGTCACAATTGTCTCTATAAAAGACAAGGTATGACTATTTATCTACCTCGCCGTGCTCAAAAGTTGCACATAGTTGTCTGGGGAATTTCGCAACCTGACTTAGCTTGGTAGCTTTTTTTAGCTGGCAGTCATTAGAGGCAGGTTGACAATGTAGATGTGCTATTTTCTTGTTTGTGTGCTCCTTTTTCATAGCACAATTGCTCTATTGTGTCTGCAAATAATTCTGACTGTATTTATTTTGCAAATAACCTTTATGTGGAGATGGTGGTGTATTCATGTTTGCATGCTTCTTTTGCATCAATCAATCAATCAATGTTTACTTATATAGCCCTAAATCACAAGTGTCTCAAAGGGCTGCACAAGCCACAACGACATCCTCGGTACAAAGCCCACATAAGGGCTAGGAAAAAAACTCAACCCAATGGGATACAATGAGAAACCTTGGAGGGGACCGCAGATGTGGGCACCCCAATGGATGTGGAGTGGATCTAACATAATAGTGTGAGAGTCCAGTTCATAGTGGATCTAACATAATAGTGAGAGTCCAGTTCATAGTGGATCTAACATAATAGTGAGAGTCCAGTCCATAGTGGATCTAACATAATAGTGAGAGTCCAGTTCATAGTGGATCTAACATAATAGTGTGAGAGTCCAGTCCATAGTGGATCCAACATAATAGTGAGAGTCCAGTCCATAGTGGATCTAACATAATAGTGTGAGAGTCCAGTCCATAGTGGATCTAAGATAGTAGTGTGAGAGTCCAGTCCATAGTGGATCTAACATAAAAGTGTGAGAGTCCAGTCCATAGTGGATCTAACATAATAGTGTGAGAGTTTAGTCCATAGTGGATCTAACATAAAAGTGTGAGAGTCCAGTCCATAGTGGATCTAACATAATAGTGTGAGAGTTCAGTCCATAGTGGATCTAACATAATAGTGTGAGAGTCCAGTCCATAGTGGATCGAACATAATAGTGTGAGAGTCCAGTCCATAGTGGATCTAACATAATAGTGTGAGAGTCCAGTCCATAGTGGATCTAACATAATAGTGTGAGAGTCCAGTCCATAGTGGATCTAACATAATAGTGTGAGAGTCCAGTCCATAGTGGATCTAACATAATAGTGTGAGAGTCCAGTCCTTAGTGGATCTAACATAATAGTGAGAGTCCAGTCCATAGTGGATCTAACATAATAGTGTGAGAGTCCAGTCCATAGTGGATCTAACATAATAGTGTGAGAGTCCAGTCCATAGTGGATCTAACATAATAGTGTGAGAGTTGAGTCCATAGTGGATCTAACATAATAGTGTGAGAGTCCAGTCCATAGTGGATCTAACATAAAAGTGTGAGAGTCCAGTCCATAGTGGATCTAACATAATAGTGTGAGAGTTGAGTCCATAGTGGATCTAACATAATAGTGTGAGAGTCCAGTCCATAGTGGATCTAACATAAAAGTGTGAGAGTCCAGTCCATAGTGGATCGAACATAATAGTGAGAGTCCAGTCCATAGTGGATCTAACATAATAGTGTGAGAGTCCAGTCCATAGTGGATCTAACATAATAGTGTGAGAGTCCAGTCCATAGTGGATCTAACATAATAGTGTGAGAGTCCAGTCCATAGTGGATCTAACATAATAGTGTGAGAGTCCAGTCCATAGTGGATCGAACATAATAGTGTGAGAGTCCAGTCCATAGTGGATCTAACATAATAGTGTGAGAGTCCAGTCCATAGTGGATCTAACATAATAGTGTGAGAGTCCAGTTCATAGTGGATCTAACATAATAGTGAGAGTCCAGTCCATAGTGGATCTAACATAATAGTGAGAGTCCAGTCCATAGTGGATCTAACATAATAGTGAGAGTATAGTCCATAGTGGATCTAACATAATATTGTGAGAGTCCAGTCCATAGTGGATCTAACATAATAGTGAGAGTCCAGTCCATAGTGGATCTAACATAAAAGTGTGAGAGTCCAGTCCATAGTGGATCTAACATAATAGTGTGAGAGTCCAGTCCATAGTGGATCTAACATAATAGTGTGAGAGTCCAGTCCATAGTGGATCTAACATTATAGTGTGAGAGTCCAGTCCATAGTGGATCTAACATAATAGTGAGAGAGTTCAGTCCATAGTGGATCTAACATAAAAATGTGAGAGTCCAGTCCATAGTGGATCTAACATAATAGTGTGAGAGTCCAGTCCATAGTGGATCTAACATAATAGTGTGAGAGTCCAGTCCATAGTGGATCTAACATAATAGTGTGAGAGTCCAGTCCATAGTGGATCTAACATAATAGTGAGAGTCCAGTCCATAGTGGATCTAACATAATAGTGAGAGTCCAGTCCATAGTGGATCTAACATAATAGTGTGAGAGTCCAGTCCATAGTGGATCTAACATAATAGTGTGAGAGTCCAGTCCATAGTGGATCTAACATAATAGTGAGAGTCCAGTCCATAGTGGATCTAACATAATAGTGAGAGTCCAGTCCATAGTGGATCTAACATAATATTGTGAGAGTCCAGTCCATAGTGGATCTAACATAATAGTGAGAGTCCAGTCCATAGTGGATCTAACACAATAGTGAGAGAGTCCAGTCCATAGTGGATCTAACATAATAGTGTGAGAGTCCAGTCCATAGTGGATCTAACATAATAGTGTGAGAGTCCAGTCCATAGTGGATCTAGCATAATAGTGAGAGTATAGTCCATAGTGGATCTAACATAATAGTGAGAGTCCAGTCCATGGTAGATCTAACATAATAGTGTGAGAGTCCAGTCCATAGTGGATCTAACATAATAGTGTGAGAGTCCAGTCCATAGTGGATCTAACATAATAGTGAGAGTCCAGTCCATAGTGGATCTAACATAATAGTGTGAGAGTTCAGTCCATAGTGGATCTAACATAATAGTGAGAGTCCAGTCCATAGTGGATCTAACATAATAGTGAGAGTCCAGTCCATAGTGGATCTAACATAATAGTGTGAGAGTCCAGTCCATAGTGGATCTAAGATAGTAGTGTGAGAGTCCAGTCCATAGTGGATCTAACATAAAAGTGTGAGAGTGCAGTCCATAGTGGATCTAACATAATAGTGTGAGAGTCCAGTCCATAGTGGATCTAACATAATAGTGTGAGAGTCCAGTCCATAGTGGATCTAACATAATAGTGTGAGAGTCCAGTCCATAGTAGATCTAAGATAATAGCGTGAGAGTCCAGTCCATAGTGGATCTAACATAATAGTGTGAGAGTCCAGTCCATAGTGGATCTAACATAATAGTGAGAGTCCAGTCCATAGTGGCTCTAACATAATAGTGTGAGAGTCCAGTCCATAGTGGATCTAACATAATAGTGAGAGTCCAGTCCATAGTGGATCTAACATAATAGTGTGAGAGTCCAGTCCATAGTGGATCTAACATAATAGTGTGAGAGTCCAGTCCATAGTGGATCTAAGATAGTAGTGTGAGAGTCCAGTCCATAGTGGATCTAACATAATAGTGTGAGAGTTCAGTCCATAGTGGATCTAACATAAAAATGTGAGAGTCCAGTCCATAGTGGATCGAACATAATAGTGTGAGAGTCCAGTCCATAGTGGATCTAACATAATAGTGAGAGTCCAGTCCATAGTGGATCTAACATAAAAGTGAGAGAGTCCAGTCCATAGTGGATCGAACATAATAGTGAGAGTCCAGTCCATAGTGGATCTAACATAATAGTGAGAGTCCAGTCCATAGTGGATCTAACATAATAGTGAGAGTCCAGTCCATAGTGGATCTAACATAATAGCGTGAGAGTCCAGTCCATAGTGGATCTAACATAATAGTGTGAGAGTCCAATCCATAGTGGATCTAAGATAGTAGTGTGAGAGTCCAGTCCATAGTGGATCTAACATAATAGTGTGAGAGTCCAGTCCATAGTGGATCTAACATAATAGTGTGAGTCCAGTCCATAGTGGATCTAACATAATAGTGTGAGAGTCCAGTCCATAGTGGATCTAACCTAATAGTGAGAGTCCAGTCCATAGTGGATCTAACATAATAGTGTGAGAGTCCAGTCCATAGTGGATCTAACATAATAGTGTGAGTCCAGTCCATAGTGGATCTAACATAATAGTGTGAGAGTCCAGTCCATAGTGGACCTAACATAATAGTGTGAGAGTCCAGTCCATAGTGGATCTAACATAATAGTGAGAGAGTCCAGTCCATAGTGGATCTAACATAATAGTGTGAGAGTCCAGTCCATAGTGGATCTAACATGGTAGTAAGAGTCCAGTCCATAGTGGATCTAACATAATAGTGTGAGAGTCCAGTCCATAGTGGATCTAACATAATAGTGTGAGAGTCCAGTCCATAGTGGATCTAACATAATAGTGTGAGAGTCCAGTCCATAGTGGATCTAACATAATAGTGTGAGAGTCCAGTCCATAGTGGATCTAACATAATAGTGTGAGTGTCCAGTCCAAAGTGGATCTAACATAATAGTGTGAGAGTCCAGTCCATAGTGGATCTAACATAATAGTGTGAGAGTCCAGTCCATAGTGGATCTAACATAATAGTGTGAGTACAGTCCATAGTGGATCTAACATAATAGTGAGAGTCCAGTCCATAGTGGATCTAACATAATAGTAAGAGTCCAGTCCATAGTGGATCTAACATAATAGTGTGAGAGTCCAGTCCATAGTGGATCTAACATAATAGTGAGAGTCCAGTCCATAGTGGATCTAACATAATAGTGTGAGAGTCCAGTTCATAGTGGATCTAACATAATAGTGAGAGTCCAGTCCATAGTGGATCTAAGATAGTAGTGTGAGAGTCCAGTCCATAGTGGATCTAACATAATAGTGAGAGTCCAGTCCATAGTGGATCTAACATAATAGTGTGAGAGTCCAGTCCATAGTGGATCTAACATAATAGTGTGAGAGTCCAGTCCATAGTGGATCTAACATAATAGTGAGAGTCCAGTCCATAGTGGATCTAACATAATAGTGTGAGAGTCCAGTTCATAGTGGATCTAACATAATAGTGAGAGTCCAGTCCATAGTGGATCTAAGATAGTAGTGTGAGAGTCCAGTCCATAGTGGATCTAACATAATAGTGAGAGTCCAGTCCATAGTGGATCTAACATAATAGTGTGAGAGTCCAGTCCATAGTGGATCTAACATAATAGTGAGAGTCCAGTCCATAGTGGATCTAACATAATAGTGTGAGAGTCCAGTCCATAGTGGATCTAACATAATAGTGTGAGAGTCCAGTCCATAGTGGATCTAACATAAAAGTGTGAGAGTCCAGTCCATAGTGGATCTAAGATAGTAGTGTGAGAGTCCAGTCCATAGTGGATCTAGCATAATAGTGAGAGTATAGTCCATAGTGGATCTAACATAAAAATGTGAGAGTCCAGTCCATAGTGGATCTAACATAATAGTGAGAGTCCAGTCCATAGTGGATCGAACATAATAGTGAGAGTCCAGTCCATAGTGGATCTAACATAATAGTGAGAGAGTCCAGTCCATAGTGGATCTAACATAATAGTGAGAGTCCAGTCCATAGTGGATCTAACATAATAGTGAGAGTCCAGTCCATAGTGGGGCCAGCAGGAGATCATCTTGAGTGGAGACGTCCCCAACTGATGCACAGATGAGTGGTCCAGCCCGGGTCCCGTTTTTGAACAGCTAGCGCCTCATCTGTGGTCACCTAATAACCTCTCCACGCAGGAGAGGGGGGCGGAGCAGAAAAGAGACGGCAGATCAACTGGTCTAAAAAGGGGGGTCTATTTGTACACAAATGAGTTTTAAGATGGGACTTAAATGCTTCTACTTTTGCTTTATTATGTCTGCAAAAAATACAAATTGTAATTATTTAGTAACTTTGCAAATGTCATTTGTTTGATGTTATATTTATGTTTGTGTGCTTCTATAATGCCTGCAAGTCATACTTGAAGTTGGCAAATGTGGTTTATATAGAGATGTATTTACGTTTGAATGCTTCTTTGTCGTGGCACAATTGCTTTTGGACACCACAATATGTTTAATGTTGTGTCTTTTGTCTTTTTTTCTAGGTGCAAAATCGTAACATTAAGAATCAAGAATCTTTGGCAACATTGCAGTGGCAGAGGCCAACATGTAAGTGGAATTAAAATATGTAATATTCATCACTTTCCAAGGTTCTGTTTTGCAAATAATCATGAACTTAGAATTTAATGGCAGCAAAAAAGTTGTCACGGGGGCATTTTTACCACTGTGTTACATGGCCTTTCCTTTTAACAACACTCAGTAAAGGTTTGGGAACTGAGGAGACACATTTTTGAAGTGGAATTCTTTCCCATTCTTGCTTGATGTACAGCTTAAGTTGTTCAACAGTCTCCCTTCTCATATTTTAGTAGGGCTGAAACGACGCGTCGACGTAGTCGACGTCATCGGTTACGTAAATACATCGAGGACGTTTTTGTTCGTCGACGCGTCGCATATTTACGTCACACTACCGTCATGGCGGAGCGCAAAGCAGACGATGCGAGCGGTGCGAGCGAGGGGAAAAAAGCACGCCAAAAGTCGTCAAAAGTGTGGGAGTATTTCAATAAACGGCCTAATAAGAAACGCTACTTTTACTCCGCTACTTTTATCTACATTCAGCTCGCTACTCGCTACTAATTTTTATCGATCTGTTAATGCACGCTTTGTTTGTTTTGGTCTGTCAGACAGACCTTCAAAGTGCCTGCCTTACTGGTGACGTTTCACTCCGTTCCACCAATCAGATGCAGTCACTGGTGACGTTGGACCAATCAAACAGAGCCAGGCGGTCACATGACCTGACTGGCTCCGAGCTAACTTCGGGTGTTACCATTTAGTGGTCAATTGTACGGAATATGTACTGTACTGTGCAATCTACTTATAAAAGTTCCAATCAATCAATCAAAAGTGTGAAGGAAAAAAGACCATTTTTTATTTCAACCGTACATCCCGTCAAAAGCCTAAAGACTGACTGCACAGTTCCGGTCTTCACAATAAAAGTCCCGCTCCATCGCGCCTGCGCTTTCAAAATAAGAGTCTCCGAAAGCCAGCGCAAACAAGCTAGCAAGCTACGGAGTTTGCCGCCAATGTATTTCTTGTAAAGTGTATAAAAACGAATATGGAAGGTGGACAAATAAGATGCCAAAAACCCACCACTTTCATGTGGTATTAGACAGAAAGGAGGAACTTTTTTTCTCCTCCATTTGAAAACGTGGACGTTACCAGCACTGCTTCCTGATTACAATCAATGCAAGTCATCAGAATCAGGTAATACACCAACTTATATTCTTGTCTTCATGAAAGAAAGGAATCTATATGTTAAACATGCATGTATAATTATTAAAACACCTTTAACATGTAAACAAAAATGGCAAAATAAATAAATATAAATTATATACTGTATATATCATTGTATGTATATATATATATATATATATATATATATATATATATATATATATATATATATATATATATATATGTGTGTGTGTGTGTGTGTGTGTGTGTGTGTATATATATACACATATATATATATATATATATATATATATATATATATATATATATATATATATATATATATATATATATATATATATATGATATGTGTGTGTATGTTACTCAGTACTTGAGTAGTTTTTTCACAACATACTTTTTACTTTTACTCAAGTAAATATTTCGGTGACTACTCCTTACTTTTACTTGAGTAATAAATCTCTAAAGTAACAGTACTCTTACTTGAGTACAATTTCTGGCTACTCTACCCACCTCTGCTAATAATGTTGTTGTATGCACACTGTGTCGAGCGGAAATGGCCTATCATAGCAGCACAACGGCAGCGTTCTTGCCATCACCATCAACTAGTCAATCGTCCGCGTGAGTATACGTTGTCCGCGTGAGTATATGTTGTCATCATTACACAAAAACATGAATGTGTCATTTGTATCTGCGTTGTAAATTCATAAACTAAAGCACCGTTTCGCTCTGAGAGGAGCGTTTGGCGTGCCTGTTCAGTGTTTACAAAGACGCGCTCCTCTTTAACGCTAACGTTAATTAGTTGTGAAAATACCTTTTACAACATTAACAATTACATATACTATGTACAAACGAACAATTAACTTTCACTTTAATCATACTATCATTGTTGTGTTATTAAGAAAAATAAGCAAAAGTTTTACTTTTGTTGAAATGTTTACACTGTTGTTGCAGAATATTTCGATTTTGATGATATTACAGAGCGTAGATGGTGAAATCCCTAAATTCCTTGCAATAGCTGCTTGAGAAATGTTGTTCTTAAACAATTTGCGCAGGCATTTGTTGACAAAGTGGTGACCCTCGCCCCTCGAAGCTGCTTTTATACCCAATCATGGCACCCACCTGTTCCCAATTAGCCTGTTCACCTGTGGGATGTTCCAAATAAGTCTTTGATGAGCATTCCTCAACTTTCTCACTCTTTTTTGCCACGTGTGCCAGCTTTCTTGAGACATGTTGCAGGCATCACATTCCAAATGAGCTAAAATTGCCAAAAAATAACAAAGTTTACCAGTTCCAACGTTACATATCTTGTCTTTACAGGCTAGTCAATTGAATAGAGGTTGAAACAAGTCCATGTCAGAAAAGCAACACATTTAGCTGAACTGCAGCAATTTAGTGGTCAAGTGGTCAAGCAGAAGCTTGTGGATGGCTACCAAAAGCGCCTTATTGCAGGTAAACTTGCCAAGGGACATGTAAGCAAATATTAACATTGCTGTATGTATACTTTTCACCCTCACATTTTCAGTAAAACCATAATAAATTCATAAAAGAAGCAAACTTCATGAATGTTTTTTGTGACCAACAAGTATGTGCTCCAATCACAAAAAAATAAGACTTGTAGACCACTAAGCTCAGGCAAGTGTCCTTATGAGGAGCCTCTTTGCTTCTTCCACAATAATACAGTCCACACCTCCATTCACAAATCTGCTTTTTTTTAAAGATACAGGTAAAAGCCAGTAAATTAGAATATTTTGAAAAACTTGATTTATTTCAGTAATTGCATTCAAAAGGTGTAACTTGTACATTATATTTATTTATTGCACACAGACTGATGCATTCAAATGTTTATTTCATTTAATTTTGATGATTTGAAGTGGCAACAAATGAAAATCCAAAATTCCGTGTGTCACAAAATTAGAATATTGTGTAAGGGTTAAATTTTGAAGACACCTGGTGCCACAAACTAATCAGCTGATTAACTCAAAACACCTGCAAAGGGCTTTAAATGGTCTCTCAGTCCAGTTCTGAAGCCTACACAAACATGGGGAAGACTTCAGATTTGACAGCTGTCCAAAAGGCAACCATCGACACATTGCACAAGGAGGGAAAGACACAAAAGGTTATTGCTGAAGAGGCTGGCTGTTCTCAGAGCTCTGTGTCCAAACACATTAATGGAGAGGCAAAGGGAAGGAAAAACTGTGGTCAGAAAAAGTGTACAAGCGATAGGGATCACCGCGCCCTGGTCAAGATTGTGAAAAAAAACCCATTCAAAAATGTGGGGGAGATTCAGAAGGAGTGGACAGCTGCTGGAGTCAGTGCTTCAAGATCCACCACCAAGAGACGCTTGAAAGACATGGGTTTCAACTGCCGCATACCTCGTGTCAAGCCACTGTTGACCAAGAAACAGCGCGCAAAGCGTCTCACCTGGGCTAAGGAAAAAAAGAGCTGGACTGCTGCTGAGTGGTCCAAAGTCATGTTTTCTGACGAAAGCAAATTTTGCATTTCCTTTGGAAATCGAGGTCCCAGAGTCTGGAGGAAGACAGGAGAGGCACAGGATCCACGTTGCCTGAAGTCTAGTGTAAAGTTTCCACCATCAGTGATGGTTTGGGGTGCCATGTCATCTGCTGGTGTCGGTCCACTCTGTTTCCTGAGATCCAGGGTCAACGCAGCCGTCTACCAGCAAGTTTTAGAGCACTTCATGCTTCCTGCTGCTGACCTGCTCTATGGAGATGGAGATTTCAAGTTCCAACAGGACTTGGCGCCTGCACACAGCGCAAAATCTACCCGTGCCTGGTTTACGGACCGTGGTATTTCTGTTCTAAATTGGCCCGCCAACTCCCCTGACCTTAGCCCCATAGAAAATCTGTGGGGTATTGTGAAAAGGAAGATGCAGAATGCCAGACCCAAAAACGCAGAAGAGTTGAAGGCCACTATCAGAGCAACCTGGGCTCTCATAACACCTGAGCAGTGCCAGAAACTCATCGACTCCATGCCACGCCGCATTAACGCAGTAATTGAGGCAAAAGGAGCTCCAACCAAGTATTGAGTATTGTACATGCTCATATTTTTCATTTTCATACTTTTCAGTTGGCCAACATTTCTAAAAATCCCTTTTTTGTATTAGCCTTAAGTAATATTCTAATTTTGTGACACACGGAATTTTGGATTTTCATTTGTTGCCACTTCAAATCATCAAAATTAAATGAAATAAACATTTGAATGCATCAGTCTGTGTGCAATGAATAAATATAATGTACAAGTTACACCTTTTGAATGCAATTACTGAAATAAATCAAGTTTTTCAAAATATTCTAATTTACTGGCTTTTACCTGTATGTTTAGTTCAGAGTTTGAACTACAAGCAAGTCCTTTTTGTCTTTCAGGACGGTAGAAAAGGCGGAGAAGAGGAGTGAGCAGTTTTCCCTGCAGCTTGGTGACGTGAGCATGCAGACATGAGCGCCCTCAGACGAGCGTGCAGAGTGCTGGCCAGGGTCGGTACGGGCAGGTCCTACCAGTTTGTGCTGCTCCTGGCCGGCTCCATGGCCGTGGTGGCCTTTTACTACTTCGGCTCCGAGAAGCACAACTTCTCCAGCACCACCAAGAGGATCAAGCAGACGCGGGCCAGCCACAACTCCAACAGGAACGACGCGGACCTGACGGCGGACTGGGAGACCCACCCCGGGGAGGAGGACAACGAGGCGGGCGCCGAGAAAAGGCACTACCACCTCCTCATGATGTTCACCAAAGTGGACAAGAGCCGCAGCCTGCAGGACAAGTTCAGGGTGGCCATGTTGTCCATGGTGAAGCACGCGCGCTTCTTGGAAGGAGAGAAGCTGCTGCTTCATTTTGTCAGCGACCAGGCCAGTCGAGAGCTGGCGGAGAAGATGCTCCAGGAGTTCCTCACAGATGCCACGTTCAAGTATGAGGTAGGCCAACCGCTGTCTGGTGTGCCGTGGGAGATGATCTAATTTCACCTATTTGGGTTAAAAATATTTGTAATTATAGTCTGCAAATGATGTGTTGTTGTTGAGTGTCTAGAGTAACCGTGTAATACTCTTCCATATCAGTAGGTGGCAGCAGGTAGCTAATTGCTTTGTAGATGTCGTATCTAATGCTTGAAACAAAAATAAACAAAAGGCGAGTGCCCCTAAAAAAGTCATTGAAGCTTAAGGATGACGAAACTAAAACTGAACGGAAAGCTTTTATTTAACGATCCATATCACTCTGGAATAACCTGCCTCAAATTCTCACCGGCATTGAAAGCATACTTGCCAACCTTGAGACCTCCGATTTCGGGAGGTGGGGGTAGGGGTGTGTGGTGGGCGTGGTTGGGGCGGGGCGTGGTTAGGGGCGTGGTTAAGAGGGGAGGAGTATATTTACAGCTAGAATTCACCAAGTCAAGTATTTCATATATATATATATATATATATATATATATATATATATATATATATATATATATATATATATATATATATATGAAATACTTGACTATATATATATATATATATATATATATATATATATATATATATATATATATATATATATATATATAAGAAATACCTGACTTTCAGTGAATTCTAGCTATATATATATATATATATATATATTAGAGATGCGCGGATAGGCAATTTATTTCATCCGCAACCGCGTCAGAAAGTCGTCAACCATCCGCCATCCACCCGATGTAACGTTTGATCAGAACTGCACCCGCCCGCCATCCGCCCGTTGTTATATATCTAATATTAATAAAAAAAAAAAAAAAAGGGTGAAAACTACGCGAATTGCACCTTGTGCAGACAAGATTTTTCGATCGGACACGGAGGAATTAGCGATGTAAAAGACCGCGTTGGGACAAAAAAACACAAGTCTAATGCCGTTGCTAGCGATACAAGTGGAAAACTTTCAACGTTTTTCGTCGCCCAAACAGATTCTTTGGATGTGATAAATGCCGAAGTTTTATTTACGGAGGCAATAATTGAGCATGGACTTCCAATCGCACTGGCTGATCACATGGGACAGTTAATAATGTAATGCAACCTTTAAAAATCATTACGCGGTGATCGCGATCCCAAAAATAAACTTTTCTTGCATGATAATGTCCAGAAAAATTCGCTTTATATTACTATAGAGTCCTTTTAACGAATGAGTTTGATGGTTTATCACAAACCTTAAATGAAAGAAGTCCTTTGTTCTCTTGCACCATGGCCTTGCTTCGTGTTTGGTGCGCGTGTCGGCTGTATTTCACAGCACGACATACTGTTAAAAGTGTTTATACTATTTATACTTTCAATTAACAAATTGAAGTCTTGTGAAAGGTTGACAGGATAACTGGCATTAACTGTCAAAATAATTTCAAACTATTGAAGTTAGCTTACAGAATAAACATGTCAATCAACCCATATGATTTTTGCTGTAATATTTTTGTTTTGAAAAGTCACTGTGACTGATAGAAAAGTGATGGTTTTAGCAACATTTTAACCTGTCTGAATGCTAATAATTATTTTGCGTCGGGGGGCGAAGCCCTGAACCCTCCACCAGCACTTTGTCCTGGACCTACCGGGGCCTGCGGCCCTTGGACCCTGGCTACTAGGTTTTTCTGATTTAAAAGTTGGCAGGTATGGTGAGGTTATAAAGCTTTTGCCTGTTAAAGAAAGGAGACTGATCCAATGGAGCACAGACTTGCGCGTGCGACGCTGTCACGACCCAGACGCACACCAGTGCGCAATCATATGGGAGCCGCGCTGAGCGCACCTCCAAGCGCGTCTCGCTGCCGGCGACGGCCAGGTATGGGCCCACGCTCCAGTGCCATCCATTTTCAGGGCTAGTTGATTCGGCAGGTGGGTTGTTACACACTCCTTAGCGGGTTCCGACTTCCATGGCCACCGTCCTGCTCTCTATATCAACCAGGGTGAGCCCCACCCCTTTCGTGAGCGCACTGCGCGCGGAGTGACCCCTGTTACGCGCCCCCGGCAACAGGGGTGGCGGGCAGTTAAGCTGCGCGGGCGGAGCGCGCGGAGTGACCCCTGTTACGAGCCCCCGGCCACGGGGGTGGCGGGCAGGTAAGCTGCTTACCTGCTGCGCGTGACGCCGGCCGCGGCGAAGGCGGACGAGGCGGGGTGTCGGTGCGGTGGGCACGGTGGTGACCCTGGACGTGCGTCGGGCCCTTCTCGCGGATCGCCTCAGCTACGGCTCCCGGTGGGGCCCTCTCGGGGGAAGGGGCCTCGGTCCCGGACCCCGGCGAGGCGTCCCTTCTCCGCTCCGTAAAAGTGTCCATCTCTTTTTTTTTTTTTCTTCTGTTGTGGCATATGCAGCAGGTGCCTGCTCGTTTTTCGTATGTGGGTAACAACATTTAACTATGTATATATATTTACCAATTGGTTTAACTGCCACCCGCCTGAATCTATTTAAAATCTAATTTTTTTTTATTTCAACCACCCGACCCGACCCGACCCGCCGATAAAATCTAATTTTTTTTAATTTCATCCGCCCGATCCGCGGATAATCCGCGGACTCCGCGGTTGTGCCCGCAAACCGCGCATCTCTAATATATATATGTATATATATACATACAAATAAAAGAAATACTTGAATTTCAGTGTTCATTTATTTACACATTTCCACACACATAACACTCATCTACTCATTGTTGAGTTAAGGGTTGAATTGTCCATCCTTGTTCTATTCTCTGTCACTATTTCAGAACACACACATTATACAAATATACATTATAAAATCAATAAGAAAACGGGAGCTCTAATTTGGGAGTCTGAATTAGGATCAGAAGTTCCTATATAAACATTGCGCACTCACGTCGCCTTTTTGTATTGATTACTGCAGCTGTGCACTGGATTCATTCACAAATACAAACTACAACTCACAAACACTTTAGAGTTAGGCTCCACCATCAGAATGCGTACTTAAACTTATAAAGATCACATGGATATTATTCAGTGAGTTGATTCACCAAAACTAACCTGTTATACAGGAGGAAAAAGCACACAGGACGTTTCAATTGTTCACAGACTGGTCGCGCTCATCAGAATGACAAGACACTTCCGGTCTGCAGGTGATAGCATTCAATTGGGAAGAAACGCCCTACTGCCCCCTACTGACCAATGTGAATACTGATAAATGTGTAATGACAGCTCCAAAAACGAATTCAAACCACAAAATAAAATAAATAAATCAACACAAAAATGTGACACATTATGGGTGGGTCACATACAGTATGCATGTACAGTAGATGGCAGTATTGTCCTGTTTAAAACTGTCACAACATTGCTGTTTACGGCAGACGAACTGCTTTACGGGGGACGAAAACTTGACTGCTGTTGTTGTGTGTTGTTACCGCGCTGGGAGGACGTTAATGAAACTGCCTAACAATAAACCCACATAAGAAACCAAGAACTCGCCCTCCATCATTCTAGTTATAATGTGATTGGGCAGGCACACTGTTTATATCGTGGGAAAGCGGACTGGAGGGGGCGTGGCCTCCAGCTCCGCCTGAATTTCGGGAGAAAATTTGTCCCGGGAGGTTTTCGGGAGAGGCACTGAATTTCGGGAGTCTCCCGGAAAATCCGGGAGGGTTGGCAAGTATGATTGAAAGTAAACAGGTTTTTAAAAGGAAAGTAATATTTTATCTGAGTCTGTAAATTAGTTTGCTTGTTGATGATTTTTGTTTGGTTTTGTATTGTGTAGTTATTAGGGGTGTAACGGTACACAAAAATTTGGGTTCGGTACGTACCTCGGTTTAGAGGTCACGGTTCGGTTCATTTTCGGTACAGTAAGAAAACAACAAAATATACATTTTTGGGTTATTTATTTACCAAATTTGCTAAATCTTCCACCAAAAATATTTTTCTTAGTGGAATATTTGATAGGATAGGTCAATAATTCTTAATAACATACTTCAAGAATAAAAAAAAAAAATTCCAGGATTTTTCAGAATTCCTGCTTTTACAAAGCCCTATTTCCACCCTTTTTTCTGGTGGCTACTCCTTCCACATTTTTCAACGCACTTCAACCGTTCCACCGTCAAATCCTTCGTCTTAATTAGGACAAAAAACGAAGTGGTTTTTTTAACTGAAAAAATTCCCCGGATTTCCCGAAATTCCAGGAATTCCGTAGTACCATTTCTCAATTCAACATGTTACTACTTCAGCATTTCTCCACCGATTAGAAAAATTTCCACACCAACCATTTCAACTCATTCAGACCATTCAAGTTTTTTTTTTTTTTTTTACCATTTTCACAAAATTCCCGGTTTACCGGAAATTTCCAATTTTGGGGGAAATTCCCATTGAATTCAATGTGATATTCTTCAAAGTTCCACAATTCCCACATTTTTCATCTGATTCTAACTGTTCCAACTTCAAAATTTTCATCCTGTTCAGGAATTATGTGCTCTACTTCAACATTTCTAAAAAAAAATTCCAGGATTTCAGTTCAACTTCAGCATTGGAGCATTCACACGCAGTTCTTTCAGGAATTGCATCCTCTAGTTTATAATGTTATTTACTTATGGAGTACTTTGTGAATGCATTGAGAACAGGAAGTGACCTAAAGTGTTAGGAAAAGGGGTCGGATTAAACAAGCTCTGCTTCTTTCCAACATGTTGAATAGAGGAAGCGGAAATTGTGACGCATCATGTCGTGTGCGTGTTCCAAATGAACACAAACTCAACTCTTTTGACATTTTTCATAGGCACTTAACAAATATGGAAAAATAGCGAATGAAAAAGCTGAAATGATAACTAATAATAACATAAAGGAGTCTTTATTTATGTCACATAAGTCATTTTGCAGTCCTTTTAATAAAACATGTTCCTGCCGCAGTTCCATGTATCCAGCACCAGGGGGCACTCACTCCCTGTTGCATGTCGTGGTTGCTAGGAGAGCATCCTTCAAGCCATTGTACCCCTCTCTGCCTCATTTATGTTTCCATATTTGTCCCTTAGCAACGTTTATAATCTTCAAACACTTTTCAAGTCATTTGACTACTTTCTTCATAGAAAATGTTTCCCCGGCAACAGCGAGTAGAAAGAAAAGTGCTTCCATTGACGCCGACGTTATGGATGATAGTCGGCGGGTGAAATCAGGGCAGCGGAACTAAGTGCTTCTGGTGCGGTCCGGTCTGGTCTGCCAGGGCACGGGAGGAAGTGTCAGGTGTCATGGTAACGGCAGGGTGTGTTCGTCGCGCCGCTCAGCGTTGGGAAAAATACATTCATTTACAAATGGTGATAATAAATGTGAGTGTTAATCCGGATCACCATCTTTGTGTGTGTGTGTGTGTGTGTGTGTGTGTGTGTGTGTGTGTGTGTGTGTGTGTGTGTGTGTGCTGCCCCACAAACCCACTTTTTCATGCGCGTCATACAGTATGTGCCACACATACAGTACATGCGGTGCTGCCTGCTGGTCTGCCAGAGAATAAGAAGATGCAGCAGGAGGGATCAAAGTTGCCAACTTAGCCACTTTGTTGCTATACAGGTAAAAGCCAGTAAATTAGAATATTTTGAAAAACTTGATTTATTTCAGTAATTGCATTCAAAAGGTGTAACTTGTACATTATATTTATTCATTGCCCACAGACTGATGCATTCAAATGTTTATTTCGTTTAATTTTGATGATTTGAAGTGGCAACAAATGAAAATCCAAAATTCCGTGTCGTCACAAAATTAGAATATTACTTAAGGCTAATACAAAAAAGGGATTTTTAGAAATGTTGGCCAACTGAAAAGTATGAAAATGAAAAATATGAGCATGTACAATACTCAATACTTGGTTGGAGCTCCTTTTGCCTCAATTACTGCGTTAATGCGGCGTGGCATGGAGTCGATGAGTTTCTGGCACTGCTCAGGTGTTATGAGAGCCCAGGTTGCTCTGATAGTGGCCTTCAACTCTTCTGCGTTTTTGGGTCTGGCATTCTGCATCTTCCTTTTCACAATACCCCACAGATTTTCTATGGGGCTAAGGTCAGGGGAGTTGGCGGGCCAATTTAGAACAGAAATACCATGGTCCGTAAACCAGGCACGGGTAGATTTTGCGCTGTGTGCAGGCGCCAAGTCCTGTTGGAACTTGAAGTCTCCATCTCCATAGAGCAGGTCAGCAGCAGGAAGCATGAAGTGCTCTAAAACTTGCTGGTAGACGGCTGCGTTGACCCTGGATCTCAGGAAACAGAGTGGACCGACACCAGCAGATGACATGGCACCCCAAACCATCACTGATGGTGGAAACTTTACACTAGACTTCAGGCAACGTGGATCCTGTGCCTCTCCTGTCTTCCTCCAGACTCTGGGACCTCGATTTCCAAAGGAAATGCAAAATTTGCATGGTTGGGTGATGGTTTGGGGTGCCATGTCATCTGCTGGTGTCGGTCCACTCTGTTTCCTGAGATCCAGGGTCAACGCAGCCGTCTACCAGCAAGTTTTAGAGCACTTCATGCTTCCTGCTGCTGACCTGCTCTATGGAGATGGAGATTTCAAGTTCCAACAGGACTTGGCGCCTGCACACAGCGCAAAATCTACCCGTGCCTGGTTTACGGACCATGGTATTTCTGTTCTAAATTGGCCCGCCAACTCCCCTGACCTTAGCCCCATAGAAAATCTGTGGGGTATTGTGAAAAGGAAGATGCAGAATGCCAGACCCAAAAACGCAGAAGAGTTGAAGGCCACTATCAGAGCAACCTGGGCTCTCATAACACCTGAGCAGTGCCAGAAACTCATCGACTCCATGCCACGCCGCATTAACGCAGTAATTGAGGCAAAAGGAGCTCCAACCAAGTATTGAGTATTGTACATGCTCATATTTTTCATTTTCATACTTTTCAGTTGGCCAACATTTCTAAAAATCCCTTTTTTGTATTAGCCTTAAATAATATTCTAATTTTGTGACACACGGAATTTTGGATTTTCATTTGTTGCCACTTCAAATCATCAAAATTAAATGAAATAAACATTTGAATGCATCAGTCTGTGTGCAATGAATAAATATAATGTACAAGTTACACCTTTTGAATGCAATTACTGAAATAAATCAAGTTTTTCAAAATATTCTAATTTACTGGCTTTTACCTGTATTTCACAAATAATCAGACCCATTCCAAGAAAAAGGTGACAAAGCAATTTAAAGGGGAACTGCACTTTTTTTGGAATGTTGTCTCTTATTCACAATTACCGTATTTTTCGGAGTATAAGTCGCACCAAAGTATAAGTCGCACCTGCCGAAAATGCATAATAAAGAAGGAAAAAAACATATATAAGTTGCACTGGAGCCCGGCCAGACTATGAAAAAAAAACTGCGACTTATAGTCCAAAAAATACGGTATATGTAAGACCAGAACTCGTTCTTTTTTTTTTAATTAATTCTAACTTGTAAATACAAAACCCAAAGCCAGTGAAGTTGTCACGTTGTGTAAATGGTAAATAAAAAGAGAATACAACAAATCCTTTTCAACTTATATTCAATTGAATAGACTGCAAAGACAAGATATTTAACGTTCGAACTGGTAAACTTTTGTTATTTTTTGCAAATATTAGCTCGTTTGGAATTTGATGCCTGCAACACGTTTCAAAAAAGCTGGCACGAGTGGCAAAAAGGACTGAGAAAGTTGAGGAATGCTCATCAAAGACTTATTTGGAACATGCCACAGGTGAAGAGGCTAATTGGGAACAGGTGGGTGCCATGATTGGGTATAAAAGCAGCTTCCATGAAATGCTCAGTCATTCACAAACAGGGACGGGGCGAGGGTCACCACTTTGTCAACAAATGCCTGAGCAAATTGTTTAAAAACAACATTTCTCAAGCAGCTATTGCAAGGAATTTAGGGATTTCACCATCTACGCTCCGTAATATCATCAAAATGCACTGCACATAAGCCATGATATTACGGACTTTGGATCCCTCAGGCGGTACTGCATCAAAAAGCGACATCAGTGCGTAAAGGATATCACCACATGGGCTCAGGAACACTTCAGAAAACCACTGTCAGTAACTACTGTACAGTTGGTCGCTACATCTTTAAGTGCAAGTTAAAACTCTATTATGCAAAGCCAAAGCCATTTATCAACAACACCCAGAAACGCTTCGCTAGTAACATTCATAATAACATGTAATATATATATGTAATGAAGTAACATTCATAAAAACATGTAATATATACATGATGTAAGTATATATGTAATGTAGTAACATTCATAATAACATGTAATATATACATGATGTAAGTATATATGCCATGTACTAACATTCATAATACATATAATATATACATGATGTAAGTATATATGTCATGTAGTAACATTCATAAAAACATATAATATATACATGATGTAAGTATATATGTCATGTAGTAACATTCATAATAACATGTAATATATACATGATGTAAGTATATATGTAGTATCTAGTAACATTCATAATAACATGTAATATATACATGATGTAAGTATATATGTAATGTAGTAAAATTCATAATAACATGTGATATATACATGATGTAAGTATATATGTCATGTAGTAACATTCATAATAACATGTAATATATACATGATGTAAGTATGTATGTCATGTAGTAACATTCATAATAACATGTAATGTAAACATGAAGTATATATGTAATGTAGTAAGATTCATAATAACATGTAGTATATACATGATGTAAGAATATATGTAGTATCTAGTAACATTCATAATAACATGTAATATATACATGATGTAAGTATATATGTCATGTAGTAACATTCATAATAACATGTAATATATACATGATGTAAGTATATATGTCATGTAGTAACATTCATAATAACATGTAATATATATATATGTAATGAAGTAACATTCATAAAAACATGTAATATATACATGATGTAAGTATATATGTCATGTAGTAACATTCATAATAACATGTAATATATACATGATGTAAGTATATATGTCATGGAGTAACATTCATAATAACATGTAATATATACATGATGTAAGTATATATGTCATGTAGTAACATTCATAATAACATGTGATATATACATGATGTAAGTATATATGTCATGTAGTAACATTCATAATAACATGTAATATATACATGATGTAAGTATATATGTCATGTAGTAACATTCATAATAACATGTAATATATATATATGTAATGAAGTAACATTCATAAAAACATGTAATATATACATGATGTAAGTATATATGTCATGTAGTAACATTCATAATAACATGTAATATATACATGATGTAAGTATATATGTCATGGAGTAACATTCATAATAACATGTAATATATACATGATGTAAGTATATATGTAGTATCTAGTAACATTCATAATAGCATGTAATATATACATGATGTAAGTATATATGTCATGTAGTAACATTCATAATAACATGCAATATATACATGATGTAAGTATATATGTCATGTAGTAACATTCATAATAACATGTAATGTATACATGATGTAAGTATATATGTAGTATCTAGTAACATTCATAATAACATGTAATTATACATGATGTAAGTATATATGTCATGTAGTAACATTCATAATAACATGTAATGTAAACATGAAGTATATATGTAATGTAGTAACATTCATAATAACATGTAATATATACATGGTGTAAGTATATATGTCATGTAGTAACATTCATAATAACATGTAATATATACATGATGTAAGTATATATGTCATGTAGTAACATTCATAATAACATGTAATATATACATGATGTAAGTATATATGTAGTATCTAGTAACATTCATAATAACATGTAATATATACATGATGTAAGTATATATGTAGTATCTAGTAACATTCATAATAACAAGTAATGATTGTAAGCATACTGAGGTGTATTAATTTTCCTCTTCCTGTTGCTGGCTGGTCACCACCTTGCTTTATGGCCGTAAAAGCAACTTGTTTGTCAACTAATTGTTGCTTGCCTATCGCCCAGGTTGTGTTCCATGATGTGGGGGCCCTCACCCGCAGCCTGGCCCCCATCGTGGAGGCCATGCAGAAACACTTCAGTGCCGGCTCTGGAGCTTACTACAGCGACGCCATCTTCTTCCTGTCTGTCGCCATGCACCGCATCATGCCTGAAGGTAGGACCACTCGACCGCCATCTTGCACTATTCATAATAATACCATGTAATAGTCAAATTAATAATAATAACTTCATGTGAAGTGTTGATTATAATGTTCACATTAATAATAATATCATGTGAAGTGTTGCTTATAATATTCATATTAATAATAATATCATGTGAAGTGTTGCTTATAATATTCATATTAATAATTAATGTGTGAAGTGTTGCTTATAATAATCATATTAATAATATCATGTGAAGTGTTGATTTATATATTCATATTAATAATAATATGTGAAGTGTTGATTATAATATTCACAATGATAATAATGATAGTATGTGAATTGTTGCTTATAATATTCATAGTAATAATAATATCATGTGAAGTGTTGCTAATAATATTAATAATAATAATATAAAGTGATGTGTTGCTTATAATATTCATATTAATAAGTGAAGTGTTGATTATAATAGTCATATTAATAATATGTGAAGTGTTGCTTATAATATTCATAATAATAATAGCATGTGAAATGTTGCTAATAATATTAATAATAATAATATAAAGTGAGGTGTTGTTTATAATATTCATATTAATAAGTGAAGTGTTGATTATAATAGTCATATTAATAATAATAAGTGAAGTGTTGCTTATAATATTCATATTAATAATAATATAATGTGAAGTGTTATAAAATGATTTATGATGATTGTAATCTACATGAAATACTTTTCTGACATGCATTGAAGTATGTCCATAAGAAGTTATTATTCCAATAGGTAGTTATTTGTCATATTTATGGAAGTATGTCCGTAAGAAGTTATTATTCCAATAATAAGTTATTATTTGTCATATTTATGGAAGTATGTCCATAAGAAGTTATTATTCCAATAAGTAGTTATTATTTGTCATATTTATGGATGTATGTTCATAAGAAGTTATTATTCCAATAAAAAGTTATTATTTGTCATATTTATGGAAGGATGTTCATAAGAAGTTATTATTCCAATAAGTAGTTATTATTTGTCATATTTATGGATGTATGTTCATAAGAAGTTATTATTCCAATAACAGTTATTATTTGTCATATTTATGGAAGTATGTCCATAAGAAGTTATTATTCCAATAAGTAGTTATTATTTGTCATATTTATGGAAGTATGTCCATAAGAAGTTATTATTCCAATAAGTAGTTATCATTTGTCATATTTATGGAAGTATGTCCATAAGAAGTTATTATTCCAATAAGTAGTTATTATTTGTCATATTTATGGAAGTATGTCCATAAGAAGTTATTATTCCAATAAAAAGTTATTATTTGTCATATTTATGGAAGTATGTTCATAAGAAGTTATTATTCCAATAAGTAGTTATTATTTGTCATATTTATGGAAGTATTTACATAAGAAGTTATTATTCCAATAAGTAGTTATTATTTGTCATATTTATGGAAGTATTTACATAAGAAGTTATTATTCCAATAAGTAGTTATTATTTGTCATATTTTTTGGAAGGATGTTCATAAGAAGTTATTATTCCAATAAGTAGTTATTATTTGTCATATTTATGGATGTATGTTCATAAGAAGTTATTATTCCAATAAGAAGTTATTATTTGTCATATTTATGGAAGTATGTTCATAAGAAGTTATGATTCCAATAAGTAGTTATTTGTCATATTTATGAAAGTATGTCCATAAGAAGTTATTATTTCAATAAGTAGTTATTATTTGGCATATTTATGGAAGTATGTCCCATAAGAAGTTATTATTCCAATAAGAAGTTATTATTTGTCATATTTATGCAAGGATGTTCATAAGAAGTTATTATTCCAATAAGTAGTTATTATTTGTCATAGTTATGGAAGTATGTTCATAAGAAGTTATTATTCCAATAATAAGTTATTATTTGTCATATTTATGGAAGGATGTCCCATAAGAAGTATTCCAATAAGTTATTATTTGTCATATTTATGGAAGGATGTTCATAAGAAGTTATTATTCCAATAAGAAGTTATTATTTGTCATATTTATGGAAATATGTTCATAAAAAGTTATTATTCCAATAAGTAGTTATTATTTGTCATATTTATGGAAGTATGTTCATAAAAAGTTATTATTCCAATAAGTAGTTATTATTTGTCATATTTATGGAAGTATGTCCATAAGAAGTTATTATTCCAAAAATAAGTTATTTGTGATATTTATGGATGTACGTTCATAAAAAGTTATTATTCCAATAAGCAGTTATTTGTCATATTTATGTCCCATGAGAAGTTATTATTCCAATAAGAAGTTATTATTTGTCATATTTATGGAAGTATGTTCATAAAAAGTTATTATTCCAATAAGAAGTTATTATTTGTCATATTTATGGAAGGATGTTCATAAGAAGTTATTAGTCCAATAAGTAGTTATTATTTGTCATATTTATGGATGTATGTTCATAAGAAGTTATTATTCCAATAAGAAGTTATTATTTGTCATATTTATGGAAGTATGTTCATAAGAAGTTATTATTCCAATAAGTAGTTATTATTTGTCATATTTATGGAAGGATGTTCATAAGAAGTTATTATTCCAATAAGAAGTTATTTGTCATATTTATGTCCCATGAGAAGTTATCATTCCAATAAGAAGTTATTATTTGTCATATTTATGGAAGTATGTCCATAAGAAGTTATTATTCCAATAAGTAGTTATTATTTGTCATATTTATGAAAGTATGTCCATAAGAAGTTATTATTCCAATAAGTAGTTATTATTTGTCATATTTATGGATGTATGTCCGTAAGAAGTTATTATTCCAATAAGTAGTTATCATTTGTCATATTTATGGAAGTATGTCCATAAGAAGTTATTATTCCAATAAGAAGTTATTATTTGTCATATTTATGGAAGTATGTCCATAAGAAGTTATTATTCCAATAAGAAGTTATTATTTGTCATATTTATGGAAGTATGTTCATAAGAAGTTATTATTCCAATAATAAGTTATTATTTGTCATATTTATGGAAGGATTTTCATAAGAAGTTATTATTCCAATAAGTAGTTATTATTTATCATATTTATGGAAGTATGTCCATAAGCAGTTATTATTCCAATAAGTAGTTATTATTTGTCATATTTATGGAAGTATGTCCATAAGAAGTTATTATTCCAATAAAAAGTTATTATTTGTCATATTTATGGATGTACGTTCATAAAAAGTTATTATTCCAATAAGAAGTTATTATTTGTCATATTTATGGATGTATGTTCATAAGAAGTTATTATTCCAATAAGTAGTTATTATTTGTCATATTTATGGAAGTATGTCCATAAGAAGTTATTATTCCAATAAGTAGTTATTATTTGTCATATTTTTTGGAAGGATGTTCATAAGAAGTTATTATTCCAATAAGTAGTTATTATTTGTCATATTTATGGATGTATGTTCATAAGAAGTTATTATTCCAATAAGAAGTTATTATTTGTCATATTTATGGAAGTATGTTCATAAGAAGTTATGATTCCAATAAGTAGTTATTTGTCATATTTATGAAAGTATGTCCATAAGAAGTTATTATTTCAATAAGTAGTTATTATTTGGCATATTTATGGAAGTATGTCCCATAAGAAGTTATTATTCCAATAAGAAGTTATTATTTGTCATATTTATGCAAGGATGTTCATAAGAAGTTATTATTCCAATAAGTAGTTATTATTTGTCATAGTTATGGAAGTATGTTCATAAGAAGTTATTATTCCAATAATAAGTTACTATTTGTCATATTTATGGAAGGATGTCCCATAAGAAGTTATTATTCCAATAAGTTATTATTTGTCATATTTATGGAAGGATGTTCATAAGAAGTTATTATTCCAATAAGAAGTTATTATTTGTCATATTTATGGAAATATGTTCATAAAAAGTTATTATTCCAATAAGTAGTTATTATTTGTCATATTTATGGAAGTATGTTCATAAAAAGTTATTATTCCAATAAGTAGTTATTATTTGTCATATTTATGGAAGTATGTCCATAAGAAGTTATTATTCCAAAAATAAGTTATTTGTGATATTTATGGATGTACGTTCATAAAAAGTTATTATTCCAATAAGCAGTTATTTGTCATATTTATGTCCCATGAGAAGTTATTATTCCAATAAGAAGTTATTATTTGTCATATTTATGGAAGTATGTTCATAAAAAGTTATTATTCCAATAAGAAGTTATTATTTGTCATATTTATGGAAGGATGTTCATAAGAAGTTATTAGTCCAATAAGTAGTTATTATTTGTCATATTTATGGATGTATGTTCATAAGAAGTTATTATTCCAATAAGAAGTTATTATTTGTCATATTTATGGAAGTATGTTCATAAGAAGTTATTATTCCAATAAGTAGTTATTATTTGTCATATTTATGGAAGGATGTTCATAAGAAGTTATTATTCCAATAAGAAGTTATTTGTCATATTTATGTCCCATGAGAAGTTATCATTCCAATAAGAAGTTATTATTTGTCATATTTATGGAAGTATGTCCATAAGAAGTTATTATTCCAATAAGTAGTTATTATTTGTCATATTTATGAAAGTATGTCCATAAGAAGTTATTATTCCAATAAGTAGTTATTATTTGTCATATTTATGGAAGTATGTCCATAAGAAGTTATTATTCCAATAGTTATTTTTTGTCATATTTATGGAAGTATGTCCATAAGAAGTTATTATTCCAATAAGTAGTTATTATTTGTCATATTTATGTATGTATGTTCATAAGAAGTTATTATTCCAATAAGAAGTTATTATTTGTCATATTTATGGAAGTATGTCCATAAGAAGTTATTATTCCAAAAATAAGTTATTTGTGATATTTATGGATGTACGTTCATAAAAAGTTATTATTCCAATAAGCAGTTATTTGTCATATTTATGTCCCATGAGAAGTTATTATTCCAATAAGAAGTTATTATTTGTCATATTTATGGAAGTATGTTCATAAAAAGTTATTATTCCAATAAGAAGTTATTATTTGTCATATTTATGGAAGGATGTTCATAAGAAGTTATTAGTCCAATAAGTAGTTATTATTTGTCATATTTATGGATGTATGTTCATAAGAAGTTATTATTCCAATAAGAAGTTATTATTTGTCATATTTATGGAAGTATGTTCATAAGAAGTTATTATTCCAATAAGTAGTTATTATTTGTCATATTTATGGAAGGATGTTCATAAGAAGTTATTATTCCAATAAGAAGTTATTTGTCATATTTATGTCCCATGAGAAGTTATCATTCCAATAAGAAGTTATTATTTGTCATATTTATGGAAGTATGTCCATAAGAAGTTATTATTCCAATAAGTAGTTATTATTTGTCATATTTATGAAAGTATGTCCATAAGAAGTTATTATTCCAATAAGTAGTTATTATTTGTCATATTTATGGAAGTATGTCCATAAGAAGTTATTATTCCAATAGTTATTTTTTGTCATATTTATGGAAGTATGTCCATAAGAAGTTATTATTCCAATAAGTAGTTATTATTTGTCATATTTATGGATGTATGTTCATAAGAAGTTATTATTCCAATAAGAAGTTATTATTTGTCATATTGATGTCCCATAAGAAGTTATTATTCCAATAAGAAGTTATTATTCCAATAAGAAGTTATTATTGTAATAAGAAGTTATTATTGCAATAAGAAGTTATTATTCCAATTATTGTAATAATAACTTCTTATTGCAATAAGAAGTTATTATTCCAATAAGAAGTTATTATTGCAATAAGAAGTTATTATTGCAATAAGAAGTTATTATTTCAATAAGAAGTTATTATTCCATTACGAAGTTATTATTCCAATAAGAAGTTATTATTCCAATAAGAAGTTATTATTGTAATAAGAAGTTATTATTTCAATAAGAAGTTATTATTCCATTACGAAGTTATTATTCCAATAAGAAGTTATTATTGCAATAAGAAGTTATTATTGCAATAAGAAGTTATTATTCCATTAAGAAGTTATTATTCCATGAAGAAGTTATCATATTGCATGTATGAAGGCAGAAGAATGGAAAGTAAGCAGTGATGCTGGCACAAGTCCTAGCATGTTGACACCTCAGGAGGCGACACATGAACAACTCTTTCCTTCAGTGTGGTTTTGAATCATGGAAACAAACGTGTCCGCAGAGAAAAGTGGCCCTTTGCCTGCCGTGTTTTCCAGGTTGTTGTTGAAGCACCATGTGATAGTTTTGTGACGCGTGATGACGTACTTGCTGGCCATTTGAAGGTTGGCCAGACAAGAAGGTCAGGGAGCCCCCAAGGCTGCGACAAAAGCTTTTTGTTTTCGCAGCCTTTTGTGCATGTCACTTATCAGACTGGACAGACACTTGTCACCTGTTGATGCATGTCACTTATCAGACTGGACAGACACTTGTCACCTGTTGATGCATGTCACTTATCAGACTGGACAGACACTTGTCACCTGTTGATGCATGTCACTTATCAGACTGGACAGACACTTATCACCTGCAAGCATGCTCTTTTGTGCATGTCACTTATCACCTGCTGATGCATGCATGCTCTTTCCTCAGCACCAAAGGACTGGACTGCTCCAGAGGTTCAGGAGATAAGTTGTCCATCTGACGTGTAAACCTTGTCACAATGTTGGAGGATTGTGTCGCAAATCCATCGAGTTCATGCATTTAAACGTGAGCTTGTTTAGGGGCTCCAGGAGTGTCGAGGTGGAAACGCAATGCATTGTGGGTCTTGCTTATTGAGCATGCAAAAAGCGTCATTGTCATGTTTGATGAGGAAGAAGCAAAGAAGAAGTTGAACCAAGATAGAAAGATAGTACTTTATTGATTCCTTCAGGAGAGTTCCCTCAGGAAACTTTTAATTCCAGCAGCAAGAT
>NC_084561.2:44426323-44491323 GCF_033978685.3 Nerophis lumbriciformis | reverse complement strand
TTATAGATATAAAATGTGCTTATGGAGATATAATCATAGTTTATAGATATAAAATGTGCTTATGGAGATATAATAGTTTATGGAGATATAATCATAGTATATGGAGATATAAAAATAGTTTATAGATATAAAATGTGCTTAAGGAGATATAATAGTTTATAGATACAAAATGTGCTTATGGAGATATAATAATAGTTTATAGATATAAAATGTGCTTAAGGAGATATAATAGTTTATAGATATAAAATGTGCTTATGGGGATATAATAATAGTTTATAGATATAAAATGTGCTTATGGAGATATAATAGTTTATGGAGATATAATAATAGTTTATAGATATAAAATGTGCTTTTGGAGATATAATAGTTTATGGAGTAATAATAATAGTTTATAGATATAAAATGTGCTTAAGGAGATATAATAGTTTATAGATATAAAATGTGCTTAAGGAGATATAATAGTTTATAGATATAAAATGTGCTTATGGAGATATAATAATAGTTTATGGATATAAAATGTGCTTATGGAGATATAATAGTTTATGGAGTTATAATAATAGTTTATAGATATAAAATGTGCTTAAGGAGATATAATAGTTTATAGATACAAAATGTGCTTATGGAGATATAATAATAGTTTATAGATATAAAATGTGATTTTGGAGATATAATAGTTTATGGAGATATAATAATAGTTCATGGATATAAAATAGTAGTTTATGGAGATATGAAAATAGTTTATGGAGATATAATAATAGTGTATGGAGATATAATGTGCTTATGGAGATATAATAGTAGTTTATGGAGATATAATGTGCTTATGGAGATATAATAGTAGTTTA
Organism: Nerophis lumbriciformis; assembly: GCF_033978685.3. NCBI lineage: Eukaryota > Metazoa > Chordata > Actinopteri > Syngnathiformes > Syngnathidae > Nerophis > Nerophis lumbriciformis. The sequence continues at coordinate 44,490,481 of NC_084561.2, read as the reverse complement.
TGGAGATATAAAAATAGTTAATGGAGATATACTGTGCTAATGGAGATATAATAGTAGTTTATGGAGATATAATAATAGTTAATGGAGATATAATGTGCTTATGGAGATATAATAATAGTTAATGGAGATATAATGTGCTAATGGAGATATAATAGTAGTTTATGGAGATATAATAATAGTTAATGGAGATATAATGTGCTTATGGAGATATAATAGTAGTTGATGGAGATATAATGTGCTTATGGAGATATAATAGTAGTTTATGGAGATATAATAACATATAATGTGCTAATGGAGGTGTTCCCACAACAACATTATATGGCAGCAGCAACAACAAGCAAACGACAACAAAATGTTTTATAAGCAGAGTTTTTCCAGGAAGAAAGTGGGTCAATCTGATTAGGGCCTAATATCCCTCTTCAATCCTGTTTAGCAGCTCAATGTTTTCTCTCACTTCCACTCTGAGTGGACAACATTGTCCTCCCACAGTCAACTCTTTCCCCGTGACAACCTCAACCCTCTGAAGGGAACTTGTGAGACGCAAACATTGTTGGGTTTTTGTCACCTCACAAGGTTTTTGCTCAGGTGACCTCAGAAGGTTTTTGGTCAGGTGACTTCAGAAGGTGTACCTGTCATGGGAGAGCAGCAACATGTGATGATAACCATAGAAGCAGGAGGGATGTGATGACAACCATAGAAGCAGGAGGGATGTGATGATAACCATAGAAGCAGGAGGGATGTGATGATAACCATAGAAGCAGGAGGGATGTGATGATAACCATAGAAGCAGGAGGGATGTGATGATAACCATAGAAACAGGAGGGATGTGATGATAACCATAGAAGCAGGAGGGCTGTGATGATAACCATAGAAGCAGGAAGGATGTGATGATAACCATAGAAGCAGGAGGGATGTGATGATAACCATAGAAGCAGGAGGGATGTGATGACAACCATAGAAGCAGGAGGGATGTGATGATAACCTTAGAAGCAGGAGGGATGTGATGATAACCATAGAAGCAGGAGGGATGTGATGATAACCATAGAAGCAGGAGGGATGTGATGATAACCTTAGAAGCAGGAGGGATGTGATGATAACCATAGAAGCAGGAGGGATGTGATGATAACCATAGAAGCAGGAGGGATTTGATGATAACCATAGAAGCAGGAGGGATGTGATGACAACCATAGAAGCAGGAGGGATGTGATGACAACCATAGAAGCAGGAGGGATGTGATGATAACCATAGAAGCAGGAGGGATGAACCCAAAATGAAATGAAAAATGAACTTGTTAGCAAAGATATTATTAATAATTCCACGTTAGCGTTGGTGAAACACGTCTTACTGTGAGAAGACCACCATCCTTCTTCACTTTGTCATGTCATTTTTATTATTTATTACATTTGTATTACAATATTTAGTGCAGCATTGTAAAAATCAATTTTATTATTTATAAAATGTTTATTACAATATTTAGTGCAGAATTGGAAAAATCAATTGTATTATTTATAAAATTGTTATTACAATATGTAGTGCAGCGTTGTAAGTCGGTTTTATTATTTATTACATTTTTATTGCAATATTTAGTGCAGAATTGTAAAAATAAATTTTATTATTTATAACAATTTTATTACAATATGTAGTGCAGCGTTCTAAATGTCACTTTTATTATTTATTACATTTTTATTACAATATTTAGTGCAGCATTGTAAATGTTTTTATTATTTATACAATTTTTATTACAATATGTAGTGCAGCGTTGTAAGTCGGTTTTATTATTTATTACATTTTTATTGCAATATTTAGTGCAGCATTGTAAATGTTCTTTTTATTATTTATTACATTTTTATTGCAATATTTAGTGCAGCATTGTAAATGTTCTTTTTATTATTTATTACATTTTTATTGCAATATTTAGTGCAGCATTGTAAATGTTCTTTTTATTATTTATTCTATTTGTATTGCAATATTTAGTGCAGCATTGTAAATGTTATTTTTATTATTTATTACATTTGTATTACAATATTTAGTGCAGCTTTGTAAATGTTCTTTTTATTATTTATTACATTTGTATTACAATATTTAGTGCAGAATTGTAAATGTTTTTATTATTTATACAATTTTTATTACAATATTTAGTGCAGCATTGTAAATGTTATTTTTATTATTTATTACATTTTTATTGCAATATTTAGTGCAGCATTGTAAATGTTCTTTTTATTATTTATTACATTTTTATTGCAATATTTAGTGCAGCATTGTAAATGTTCTTTTTATTATTTATTACATTTTTATTGCAATATTTAGTGCAGCATTGTAAATGTTCTTTTTATTATTTATTCTATTTTTATTGCAATATTTAGTGCAGCATTGTAAATGTTATTTTTATTATTTATTACATTTGTATTACAATATTTAGTGCAGCTTTGTAAATGTTCTTTTTATTATTTATTACATTTTTATTGCAATATTTAGTGCAGCATTGTAAATGTTCTTTTTATTATTTATTACATTTTTATTGCAATATTTAGTGCAGCATTGTAAATGTTCTTTTTATTATTTATTACATTTTTATTGCAATATTTAGTGCAGCATTGTAAATGTTCTTTTTATTATTTATTCTATTTTTATTGCAATATTTAGTGCAGCATTGTAAATGTTCTTTTTATTATTTATTACATTTTTATTGCAATATTTAGTGCAGCATTGTAAATGTTCTTTTTATTATTTATTACATTTTTATTGCAATATTTAGTGCAGCATTGTAAATGTTCTTTTTATTATTTATTACATTTTTATTGCAATATTTAGTGCAGCATTGTAAATGTTCTTTTTATTATTTATTACATTTTTATTGCAATATTTAGTGCAGCATTGTAAATGTTCTTTTTATTATTTATTACATTTTTATTGCAATATTTAGTGCAGCATTGTAAATGTTCTTTTTATTATTTATTACATTTTTATTACAATATTTAGTGCAGCGTTGTAAATGTCACTTTTATTATTTATTACATTTTTATTACAATATTTAGTGCCGCAATGTAAGTCACTTTTATTATTTATTAAATTTTTTGTACAATATTTAGTGCAGTATTGTAAAATACATTATTATTATTGTAATAAGTTGGAATGCAAATATAAAATGTGAGATTCCTGTACAACACAGATTAAATAGGTATGTAATAAATATTGAAAGGGTCATTTTTTATTCAATAATGTAAAAAATAATAATAATTTAACATCAGGAATCATCTTGAAGGAAAAGCCAGGCCTGCAGTTGTGTCATCTGGCCACTTGATGGCACTGTTATTACGCCTTCCTCCCCTCGCCCTCTGCAACCAAACAGCTGATCATGCTTTGATTGATGATGAAGTCAGCTTCATGTGTCATTTCCTGTTGCCTTTCAGAAGAAGAGTTGAACATTATTGATCATAACTTTGGTTTGACTTGGTCACCTTTGAAAGCCTCATGTTTGAAAGCATCATGTTTGACTTGGTCACCTTTGAAAGCTTCATGTTTGAAGTCACTCACATTCACTGCCTGCCCTCAAAGAGGAAAAGAACTTAACAATTGTTTACATCTGCCCTCTTCTGACAGGGATCTCTACATTCATGACAAGTATAACTTATCAAAGTGCGGTCATGGTCATGCTTGTGTGAGGTAGAAAGGAACGTTCATAAGTTTACATAAATGTTCATTAATGTTCATGAGTGTTGACGTATGTTGATGAATGTACATAAATGTTGATAAATGATCATGAATGTTTGTTCATAAATGTTCATGAATGCTCATGAATGTTGATAAATGTTTGTGAATGTTGACAAATGTTCATGAATGTTTGTGAATGTTGATAAATGTTCATGAATGTTGATGAATGTTCATATATTTTGATAAATGTTTGTGAATGTTGATAATTGTTGACAAATGTTCATGAATGTTGATGAATGTTCATAAATGCTCATGAATGTTTGTTTGTGAATGTTGATAAATGTTGACAAATGTTCATGAATTTTGATGAATGTTCATAAATGCTCATGAATGTTTGTTCATAAATGTTCATGAATGCTCATGAATGTTGATGAATGTTCATAAATGCTCATGAATGTTTGTTCATAAATGTTCATGAATGCTCATGAATGTTGATGAATGTTCATAAATGCTCATGAATGTTTGTTCGTGAATGTTGATAAATGTTGACAAATGTTGATGAATGTTGAGGAATGTTCATAAATGCTCATGAATGTTTGTTCATAAATGTTCATGAATGCTCATGAATGTTGATGAATGTTCATAAATGCTCATGAATGTTTGTTTGTGAATGTTGATAAATGTTGACAAATGTTCATGAATGTTGATGAATTTTCATAAATGCTCATGAATGTTTGTTCATAAATGTTCATGAATGCTCATGAATGTTGATGAATGTTCATAAATGCTCATGAATGTTTGTTCGTGAATGTTGATAAATGTTGACAAATGTTCATGAATGTTGATGAATGTTCATAAATGCTCATGAATGTTTGTTCATAAATGTTCATGAATGCTCATGAATGTTGATAAATGTTGATAAATGTTTGTGAATGTTGATAAATGTTGACAAATGTTCATGAATGTTGATAAATGTTCATGAATGTTGATGAATGTTTGTTCATAAATGTTCATGAATGCTCATGAATGTTGATGAATGTTCATAAATTTTGATAAATGTTTGTGAATGTTGATAAATGTTGACAAATGTTCATGAATGTTGATAAATGTTCATGAATGTTGATGAATGTTTGTTCATAAAGGTTCATGAATGCTCATGAATGTTGATGAATGTTCATAAATTTTGATAAATGTTTGTGAATGTTGATAAATGTTGACAAATGTTCATGAATGTTGATAAATGTTCATGAATGTTTGTTCATAAATGTTCATGAATGCACATGAATGTTGATACATGTTTGTGAATGTTCATGAATGTTCATGAATGTTTGTGAATGTTGATAAATGTTCATGAATGTTGATGAATGTTCATACATTTTGATAAATGTTTGTGAATGTTGATAATTGTTGACAAATGTTCATGAATTTTGATGAATGTTCATAAATGCTCATGAATGTTTGTTCATAAATGTTCATGAATGCTCATGAATGTTGATGAATGTTCATAAATTTTGATAAATGTTTGTGAATGTTGATAAATGTTGACAAATGTTCATGAATGTTGATAAATGTTCATGAATGTTGATAAATGTTCATGAATGTTTGTTCATAAATGTTCATGAATGCTCATGAATGTTGATGAATGTTCATAAATTTTGATAAATGTTTGTGAATGTTGACAAATGTTTGTGAATGTTGATAAATGTTGACAAATGTTCATGAATGTTGATAAATGTTCATGAATGTTGATAAATGTTGATGAATGTTTGTTCATAAATGTGCATGAATGCTCATGAATGTTGATGAATGTTCATAAATTTTGATAAATGTTTGTGAATGTTGATAAATGTTGACAAATGTTCATGAATGTTGATAAATGTTCATGAATGTTGATAAACGTTTTTGAATGTTGACAAATGTTGATGAATGTTCATAAATGTTGATGAATGTTCATAAATGTTGACGAATGTTGATAAATATTCATAAATGTTGATGAATGTTCATAAATATTGATGAATGTTCATAAATGTTGACGAATGTTGATAAATATTAATAAATGTTGACGAATGTTGATAAATGTTTGTGAGTGTTGATAAATGTTGACGAATGTTCATAAATGTTCATGAATGTTCATAAATGTGGATAAATGTTGATACATGTTGATGAATGTTCATAAATGTTGATGAATGTTCATAAATGTTCATGAATGTTGATAAATGTTCATGAATGTTTGTTCATAAATGTTCATGAATGCACATGAATGTTGATACATGTTTGTGAATGTTCATGAATGTTCATGAATGTTTGTGAATGTTGATAAATGTTCATGAATGTTGATGAATGTTCATACATTTTGATAAATGTTTGTGAATGTTGATAATTGTTGACAAATGTTCATGAATTTTGATGAATGTTCATAAATGCTCATGAATGTTTGTTCATAAATGTTCATGAATGCTCATGAATGTTGATGAATGTTCATAAATTTTGATAAATGTTTGTGAATGTTGATAAATGTTGACAAATGTTCATGAATGTTGATAAATGTTCATGAATGTTGATAAATGTTCATGAATGTTTGTTCATAAATGTTCATGAATGCTCATGAATGTTGATGAATGTTCATAAATTTTGATAAATGTTTGTGAATGTTGACAAATGTTTGTGAATGTTGATAAATGTTGACAAATGTTCATGAATGTTGATAAATGTTCATGAATGTTGATAAATGTTGATGAATGTTTGTTCATAAATGTGCATGAATGCTCATGAATGTTGATGAATGTTCATAAATTTTGATAAATGTTTGTGAATGTTGATAAATGTTGACAAATGTTCATGAATGTTGATAAATGTTCATGAATGTTGATAAACGTTTTTGAATGTTGACAAATGTTGATGAATGTTCATAAATGTTGATGAATGTTCATAAATGTTGACGAATGTTGATAAATATTCATAAATGTTGATGAATGTTCATAAATATTGATGAATGTTCATAAATGTTGACGAATGTTGATAAATATTAATAAATGTTGACGAATGTTGATAAATGTTTGTGAGTGTTGATAAATGTTGACGAATGTTCATAAATGTTCACGAATGTTCATAAATGTGGATAAATGTTGATACATGTTGATGAATGTTCATAAATGTTGATGAATGTTCATAAATGTTGATGAATGTGGATAAATGTTGATGAATGTTCATGAATGTGGATAAATGTTGATGAATGTTCATGAATTTTGATGAATTTTGATAAATGTTGATGAATGTTGATGATAGTTCATAAATGTTAATGAGAGTTCATAAATGTTTATAAATGTTGATGAATGTTCATAAATGTTGATGAATGTTCACGAGTGTTCATAAATGTAGCTGAGCATTGGCGAGTGTTGATAAATGTTGACGAGTGTTAATAAATGTTGATGAGTGTTGATGGGTAATCATAAATGTTGATAAGTGTTGTTGAGTGTTCATAAATGTTAAGTGTTGATAAGTATTCATAAGTGTTGATGAGTGTTAAGTGTTGATAAATGTTCAGTCTGTTGATAAATGTTGATGTGTGTTGATGAGTGTTAAATGTTGATATGTTTTGATGAATGTTGATACATGTTGAGTCTTAATAAATGTTGATAAGTGTTGAAAAATGTTGATGAATGTTGATGAGTGTTGATGAATGTTCATAAATGTTGATAAGTGTTGATGAATGTTCATAAATGTTGATAAGTGTTGATGAGTGTCGATGAATGTTCATAAATGTTGAGTGTTGATAAATGTTAATGAGTGTTGATAAATGTTGATGAGTGTTGATAAATGTTGATGAGTGTTGATAAGTGTTGATCAGTGTTGATAAGTGTTGATAAGTGTTGATGAGTGTTGATGAATGTTGATAGTTGATACATGTTGATGAGTGTTGATAAGTGTTGATATTTCCCTGCAGCAGGACACATAATAGATTGAGTGTCTCCACAAAGTAGCAGCTTATGAATCTGTCCTCTCTAACGAGTCGCCTCGAGTCTTTCACTGCGTGGAACAACCACGGTCTGTTACCATGGCAACGCCAACAACATAGGAAGTAGAAACAATGAGCAGATGAAGACTGGAACATCCTGGAGACATTTTTCTCCTCTAACTACTTGCTGACTTCATGAACACATGAAACACCAGTACATCAACAACATAACTTCATCAGCAGATACAACATGAACACATGAAACACCAGTACATTAACATAACTCCATCAGCAGATACAACATGAACACATGAAACACCAGTACAATAAAGATAATAATTAATAATAAGCACTGCTCCAGTCTGCTAAGCTGCTGCTCACAAGGCCACGCCCCTTTTCCCTCCTTCCAGTACGTCTCTTCTGCTTACATCAACTTGTCAAATTTCCCCTTTTTTGCCGGGAATTCCAGTTTTTGTCCTTCTTTCCCGGATCATTAAAAGGAGCGCCACGAGTTTCATGATCCGTCATTCAATCACATAAGGTGACAGAGATGGATGGACATGAACACCACAGAAAAGATATCTCTGACAAAAATGTGTAGATATGTTGACAAATATGAGATGATTATATAAGTCAAGAAGGTGAGGCAGCAACTTACACATTCTCATACTTTCTGTAACATCCAAAATGAAAAATGTCTCAACTATAAGCACAATTGTTTTGATTGAAATGTTGACAATATTTCAGGGTTCCTCACGAGGAATAACGTGTTATTAAATTGTATAAAATGTAGTAGACGAGTTATTGTGACGTAGACCAGTGTTTTTCAACCACTGTGCCGCGGCACACTAGTGAGATATTGTCTGATTTATCCCAAAAATATTTGTTGCAAATCAATAATTATAATCTGCCAATAATGTGCTGTTGCTTCGTGTCTGTGCTGGGTAGAACTCGGCAGGGTGACCACGTAACACTCCATGCCAGTAGGTGGCAGCGGGTAGTTCATTGCTTTGTAAAAGTCGGAATGTGTCGGGTAGAGACGACGATGGTTTGTTGTGAGCCCAATACGCAGACCACAGCGGGAGGCGGCGTGCAGGTAAAAAAAGGTATGTGATGCTTAAACCCAAAATGAACGAAAGGGAAAGGAAAAGGCTATGCAAAACGAAAGTGAAACTGAACTGGCTACAAAGTAAACGGAGACAGAATGCTGGACGACAGCAAAAACTTACGGCGTCCACAAAGTACATCCGTACGTGACATGACAAGCATCAATGTCCTCACAAAGAAGGATATAGCTAATTTTAATTTTTTTTAAATATAAAAAGTTAAAGTTAAAGTTAAAGTACCAATGATTGTCACACACACACTAGGTGTGGCGAAATTATTCTCTGCATTTGACCCATCACCCTTAATCACCCCCTGGGAGGTGAGGGGAGCAGTGGGTAGCAGCGGTGGCCGCGCCCGGGAATCATTTTTGGTGATTTAACCCCCAATTCCAACCCTTGATACTGAGTGCCAAGCAGGGAGGTAATGGGTCCCATTTTTTTTTATAGTCTTTGGTATGACTCGGCCGGGGGTTTGAACTCACAACCTACCGATCTCAGGGCGGACACTCTAACCACTAGGCCACTGAGTAGGTATATATATATAAATATATATATATAAATATATATATATATATATATATATATATATATATATATATATATATATATATATATATATATATAAATATATAAATATATATATAATAATGATAATTATTATTATTACTATTTATTTAACTTTTAAATTTTTATTTTTTTAAATATATTTTATTAATATTATTTTTTATTTGTCCCCTCCCTCAGGGGGGGAACTCGACAGGGCGGTTGCTGGTTGTTCCATCTCCATCGTTGGGGTTCCTTCGGGTGGGGTGGGTGGTTCCCGTGGCCCCGTGCTGGGTGGTCCTGCGGCGGCCGATTTGGGTGGGGTGGCCGGGGGCGGGCCTCGCCGCGCTTTCCGGGGGTGGGTTGGTGGGGGCCCGGTTGCCGGTGGGGCGGGGGCGGTCTTCCCGTCCGGTTGCGGGGGGTCTCTAGGCCCCCCCGGGCGGGAAGTCCCACCTTTCTGCCCGTGTGGGGTGTGGTCTCTCGCTGGCTTGGGATCTGGCTGTCCCCTGCTTTTCTCGTGCCTTGTCCTCTGCCGGGTGCGTCTGTCTGCGGCCTGCTGCTGACCCTTGTGGGCGGCGCGGTGGGCCGGGCTCTGGGGCTCCTGTCGCTGGCCGGCCTGGCTGCGTGGGGGCGGTGGTCCCTGGTTCCCTGGGCGCCACACGTACTGTTTGTGGGTTGGGCTCTCGGGGAGGCTGGGGCCGTACTCTGGCTCCCACACACACTGGGAGTCAAATGTACATACAAACTCACATATACTCACATACATACATACATACATACATACATACATAGGTACCTACGCTCCCACATACATACACAGATACAGTACATATCTACATACTCAAAGTTCGTACATCCACACGCACATTCACTGTACAAACATACATATACACATACAAACCCCGTTTCCATGTGAGTTGGGAAATTGTGTTAGATGTAAATATAAACGGAATACAATGATTTGCAAATCCTTTTCAACACATATTCAGTTGAATATGCTACAAAGACAACATATTTGATGGTCAAACTGATAAACATTTGGGAAAAGTGGCAATAAATACTGATAAAGTTGAGGAATGCTCATCAAACACTTATTTGGAACATCCCACAGGTGTGCAGGCAAATTGGGAACAGGTGGGTGCCATGATTGGGTATAAAAGTAGATTCCATGAAATGCTCAGTCATTCACAAACAAGGATGGGGCGAGGGTCACCACTTTGTCAACAAATGCGTGAGCAAATTGTTGAACAGTTTAAGAAAAACCTTTCTCAACCAGCTATTGCAAGGAATTTAGGGATTTCACCATCTACGGTCCGTTAAATCATCAAAGGGTTCAGAGAATCTGGAGAAATCACTGCACGTAAGCAGCTAAGCCCGTGATCTTCCATCCCTCAGGCTGTACTGCATCAACAAGTGACATCAGTGTGTAAAGGATATCACCACATGGGCTCAGGAACACTTCAGAACCCCACTGTCAGTAACTACAATTGGTCGCTACATCTGTAAGTGCAAGTTAAAACTCTCCTATGCAAGGCGAAAACCGTTTATCAACAACACCCAGAAACGCCGTCGGCTTCGCTGGGCCTGAGCTCATCTAAGATGGACTGATACAAAGTGGAAAAGTGTTCTGTGGTCTGACGAGTCCACATTTCAAATTGTTTTTGGAAACTGTGGACGTCGGACCAAAGAGGAAAAGAACCATCCGGATTGTTATAGGCGCAAAGTGGAAAAGGCAGCATGTGTGATGGTATGGGGGTGTATTAGTGCCCAAGACATGGGTAACTTACACATCTGTGAAGGCACCATTAATGCTGAAAGGTACATACAGCTTTTGGAGCAACATATGTTGCCATCCAAGCAACGTTACCATGGACGCCCCTGCTTATTTCAGCAAGACAATGCCAAGCCACGTGTTACATCAACGTGGCTTCATAGTAAAAGAGTGCAGGTACTAGACTGGCCTGCCTGTAGTCCAGACCTGTCTCCCATTGAAAATATGAAGCCTAAAATAGCAGAACGGAGACCCCCGGACTGTTGAACAACTTAAGCTGTACATCAAGCAAGAATGGGAAAGAATTCCACCTGAGAAGCTTCAAAAATGTGTCTCCTCAGTTCCCAAACCTTTACTGAGTGTTGTTAAAAGGAAAGGCCAACAAAACAGGAAGGGCCACCAAAATAACAGCGCAAGACAAGAACTAAAGCACTACACACAGGAAGACACCAACACACTCAAAATAAGGGACGATGACCTGGTGGAGTTACATTTTTTTAACGTTTTCTGCGGGGGGTGTGCCTCTGTATTTTTATGACAAAAATTGTTGTGGTTTAGAGAGGGGAGATGACGGCAACAGACACCAGGGAACCGTAATGTTCAAAGATTTATTATATATGTAGATCATATATATATATATAATAATCAAACAATACTAAATATAATAACTAAGGAAATGGAGTGTGACAAAATCCAAGAGTGTGTATAGCGTATGACTGTGTGTGTAGATTAGCTGTTGAGTGTTACCGTAAATGTTAAACGAGAGACAAGGAAGTCCAGGGGAGAGAGAAGTCTATAGGTCCGAGTCCAAAGCGGGGGAAGTCAAGGATCGAGGGAGGCAGTCAAGAGTCCAGAGGGAGATCCAGGGAAAAGTGAGACGCACAGCTCACTTTCAAGGCGACGGAGGGTACTGCGGGGACGACACACTACGAAACACAAAGAGAGCTGGATTGCATCAAGCAGGACGTGGCTTACTGTACGCGAACAGAAGGTTTATATTCCGGCGCGGGATGGCAGGTTGTGCCGGCTTATGAAGGCAGCTCGCTCATCACGGGCAGGTGCGCAGATTGCAGATTGTCTGCAGGCGCGAGGCGGCACGCCCGCAGCGACAAAGATGAGGGCGCGTTGGAATGCGCCCTGGCCGTGACAAAAATGTGGCTTGCCTCGAAAAAGGTTGAAAAACACTGATGTAGACAAATGTAATAATTTGACCAATTGTTTTCATTGAAATGTTGACAATATTTCAGGAGGAAACCTTACAACGTACTAAATCCATAAAGTGTTATAAAAGTGTTTAAAATGTAGTAGATGAGTTATTGTGATGTAGAGAAATGTCATATTTTGACCAATTGTTTTTATTTAAATGTTGAAATTAGAGATGTCCGATAATATCAGACTATCGGCAGATAAATGCTTTGAAATGTAATATCGGAAATTAGCGGTATCGGTTTCAAAAAGTAAAATGTACGACTTTTTAAAAGGCGGCTGCGTACACGGCCATAGGGAGAAGTACAGAGCGCCAATAAACCTTAAAAGGCACTGCCTTTGCGTGCCGGCTCAGTCACATAATATCTACGGCTTTTCACACACACACACAAGTGAATGCAAGGCATACTTGGTCAACAGCCATACAGGTCACACTGAGGGTGGCCGTGTAAACAACTTTAACACTGTTACAAATATGCGCCACACTGTGAACCCACACCGAACAAGAATGACAAGCACATTTCGGGAGAACATCCACACCGTAACACAGCGTTTCTCAAAGTGTGGGGCGCGCCCCACTGGTGGGGAATAGAGACATGACAGGTGGGGCGCGAGGAACGGGAGGAAATTTCACTTTAAATTTTTTTTTTTAATTATTATATTCTTAGATTATTTTTTTACTATGCTTTCATTTTCTATACACACTGTAAATCACTTTGGGATTCCGTCTGTGAAATCCGCTATATAAATAAATGGAAATTACCGGTACTTATTTTTACTGTAGGCTTTATATTTCTCGGTACGAGCGAAAGTTTGACAGACATAGCAACAGTAACTAATGGGGGCGGGGCTAAGCGGAACAAACTTTCGGGTAGCAGGCTAATGTGTGGATCACAATTACACAAATATATACATTTGTGACTCGCACCTCAAATGTCGTCGAGCCAGAGCCAGCGCCTGCAGAGAAACAAAAATCTGACGGGCACACACTGTGTCATTCACCGGGAAGCACTCGTGTCAAGGCAAACTTTTTTTGATTTATTATTGAACTTGATGCAAGTTATTTGATTTATTATTGAACTTGATGCAAGTTATAACACTTTTTGATGTATTATTGAACTTGATGCAAGTTCTAACACTTTTTTGATTTATTATTGAACTTGATGCAAGTTATAACACTTTTATTTGATTTATTATTGAACTTGATGCAAGTTATAACACTTTTATTTGATTTATTATTGAACTTGATGCAAGTTATAACACTTTTTTTGATTTATTATTGAACGTGATGCAAGTTATAACACTTTTTTTGATTTATTATTGAACGCGATGCAAGTTATAACACTTTTTTTGATTTATTATTGAACGTGATGCAAGTTATAACACTTTTGTTTGATTTATTATTGAACTTGATGGAAGTTATTTTATTTATTATTGAACTTGATGCAAGTTGTACCACAGCTGCACAGTTATTTTATTTATTATTGAACTTAATGTTATTTTATGTTATTGAGTTCGAATGTATACAACTTGATGTTCAATAAATTTGAAAATGTTAAAGCTTGGCATTAGCGCTCTGTTGGGGCGATGGGGGCAGGTGGGGCTCGAAAACTCCCCCTTGTCCAAAGTGGGGGATGACAAAAAAAGTCTGAGAACCACTGCCGTAACACAACATAAACACAACAGCACAAATACCCAGAACCCCTTGCAGCACTAACTCTTCCGGGACACTACAATATACACCCCCCGCTACCTTCTACACCCCCCCACACCTCAACCCCGCCCACCTCAACCTCCTCATGCTCTCTCAGAGAGAGCATGTCCCAAATTCCAAGCTGCTGTTTTGAGGCATGTTAAAAAAATAATGCACTTTGTGTCTTCAATAATAAATATGGCAGTGCCATGTTGGCATTTTTTTACATAACTTGAGTTGATTTATTTTGGAAAACCTTGTTACATTGTTTAATGCATCACAACAAAATTAGGCATAATAATGTGTTCATTCCACCACTGTATATATCGGTATTGCTTGATATCGGAATCGGTAATTAAGAGTTGGACAATATCGGATATCAGCAAAAAAGCCATTATGACAGGGATCTCTATATTCATGACAAGTATAACTTATCAAAGTGCGGTCATGGTCATGCTTGTGTGAGGTAGAAAGGAACGTTCATAAGTTTACATAAATGTTCATTAATGTTCATGAGTGTTGACTTATGTTGATGAATGTACATAAATGTTGATAAATGATCATTAATGTTTGTTCATAAATGTTCATGAATGTTGATAAATGTTTGTGAATGTTGACAAATGTTCATGAATGTTCATAAATTTTGATAAATGTTCGTGAATGTTGATAAATGTTGACAAATGTTGATGAATGTTCATAAATACTCATGAATGTTTGTTCATAAATGCTCATGAATGTTGATGAATGTTCATTAATTTTGATAAATGTTTGTGAATGTTGATAAATGTTGACAAATGTTCATGAATGTTGATAAATGTTCATGAATATTGATAAATGTTCATGAATGTTTGTTCACAAATGTTCATGAATGCTCATGAATGTTGATGAATGTTCATAAATTTTGATAAATGTTTGTGAATGTTGATAAATGTTGACAAATGTTTGTGAATGTTGATAAATGTTGACAAATGTTCATGAATGTTGATAAATGTTCATGAATGTTGATGAATGTTTGTTCATAAATGTTCATGAATGCTCATGAATGTTGATGAATGTTCATCAATTTTGATAAATGTTTGTGAATGTTGATAAATGTTGACAAATGTTTGTGAATGTTGATAAATGTTGACAAATGTTCATGAATGTTGATAAATGTTCATGAATGTTGATGAATGTTTGTTCATAAATGTTCATGAATGCTCATGAATGTTGATGAATGTTCATAAATTTTGATAAATGTTTGTGAATGTTGATAAATGTTGACAAATGTTCATGAATGTTGATAAATGTTCATGAATGTTTGTTCATAAATGTTCATGAATGCTCATGAATGTTGATACATGTTTGTGAATGTTCATGAATGTTTGTGAATGTTGATAAATGTTCATGAATGTTGATGAATGTTCATACATTTTGATAAATGTTTGTGAATGTTGATAATTGTTGACAAATGTTCATGAATGTTGATGAATGTTCATAAATGCTCATGAATGTTTGTTCATAAATGTTCATGAATGCTCATGAATGTTGATGAATGTTCATAAATTTTGATAAATGTTTGTGAATGTTGATAAATGTTGACAAATGTTCATGAATGTTGATAAATGTTCATGAATGTTGATGAATGTTTGTTCATAAATGTTCATGAATGCTCATGAATGTTGATGAATGTTCATAAATTTTGATAAATGTTTGTGAATGTTGATAAATGTTGACAAATGTTCATGAATGTTGATAAATGTTCATGAATGTTGATAAACGTTTGTGAATGTTGACAAATGTTGATGAATGTTCATAAATGTTGATGAATGTTCATAAATGTTGACAAATGTTGATAAATATTCATAAATGTTGATGAATGTTCTTAAATGTTGATGAATGTTCAGTGAATAAATGTTGACGAATGTTGATAAATATTAATAAATGTTGACGAATGTTGATAAATGTTTGTGAATGTTGATAAATGTTGACGAATGTTCATAAATGTTCATGAATGTTCATAAATGTTGATAAATGTTTATGAGTGTTCATGAATTTTGATGAATTTTGATAAATGTTGATGAATGTTGATGATAGTTCATAAATGTTAATGAGAGTTTATAAATGTTGATGAATGTTCACAAGTGTTCCTAAATGTAGCTGAGCATTGGCGAGTGTTGATAAATGTTGATGAGTGTTGATAAATGTTGATGAGTAATCATAAATGTTGATAAGTGTTGATGAGTGTTGATAAATGTTAAGTGTTTATAAGAATTCATAAGTGTTGATGAGTGTTAAGTGTTGATAAATGTTGAGTCTGTTGATAAATGTTGATGTGTGTTGATGAGTGTTAAATGTTGATAAGTGTTGATGAATGTTCATACATGTTGATAAGTGTTGATGAAGGTTCATAAATGTTGATTAGTGTTGATAAGTGTGGATGAATGTTGATAAGTGTTGAGTGTTACGTGTTGATGAGTGTTGATGAATGTTGATAGTTGATAAGTGTTGATGAATGTTGATGAGTGTTGATAAGTGTTGATGAATGTTGATAAGTGCTGAGTGTTAAGTGTTGATAAATGTTGATAGTTGATAAGTGTTGAGTGTTACGTGTTGATGAGTGTTGATGAATGTTGATAGTTTATAAGTGTTGATGAGTGTTGATAAATGTTGATAGTTGATAAGTGTTGATGAATGTTGATGAGTGTTGATGAGTGTTGATAAGTGTTGATGAGTGTTGATGAATGTTGATAAGTGCTGAGTGTTAAGTGTTGATGAATGTTGATAGTTGATAAGTGTTGATGAATGTTGATAAGTGTTGATGAGTGTTGATGAATGTTGATAAGTGCTGAGTGTTAAGTGTTGATAAATGTTGATAGTTGATAAGTGTTGATGAATGTTGATGAGTGTTGATGAGTGTTGATGAGTGTTGATGAGTGTTGATAAGTGTTGATGAGTGTTGATGAATGTTGATAAGTGCTGAGTGTTAAGTGTTGATGAATGTTGATAGTTGATAAGTGTTGATAAGTGTTGATAAGTGTTGATGAGTGTTGACGAGTGTTGATGAGTGTTTTTGAATGTTGATAGTTGATACATGTTGATGAGTGTTGATAAGTGTTGATATTTCCCTGCAGCAGGACACATAATAGATTGAGTGTCTCCACAAAGTAGCAGCTTATGTCGGCAAAAAAGCCATTATCGGACATCTCTAGTTGAAATTATTTCAGGGTTCCTCAGGAGGAATAAAGTGTTATAAAAGTGTATAAAATGTAGTAGATGAGTTATTGTGATGTAGACAAATGTCATATTTTCCCAGGAGAATTAGAATTAAAACGATGCTCCTCTTAGACACACGTAATAAAGGTGTTTGATGATCAATTGTATCACTACTGGTGCCACCTTTCCTACATAATAATGTTCAAAAACGACATTATTGATTTGATATATAATATTTAATATTGTTAAATAACGTAATAATGTTCAAAAACAACTTAAAGTCTAGTCCAGATGTTTACTGACGTATAATATTCATATTAAATAACTTTGACTACAAATGAATGTTATTCCAAATATCGTCCTCCTGGACCGATAATGATCGGTATCAGTATGGGCCCTGGAAAAGCGTCATCCACTTGTTACGTGTCAGCTGACCTTGGGGTTTTGTCGGAATGTGCAGTTGATGACCTGCTGGTGTGTTGACACAGCTGCTAAGAAGAGCTTCTCCTCCTCGCAGCTTTGACGCACATGGTGCAGCTCGACCTGGACCTCAAGTACCGCACCAACATCAGGGACCTCTTCCAGGAATTTGACCACTTCGCAGCGGGGGCGGTCATCGGCATCGCCAGGGAGATGCAGCCGGTGTACAGGTGAGCACCTGCACATATTTGCACCATTTACTGTCGTGGTCAAACCTTTACATACACTTGTAAAGAACATCGATCATTCCAATGACTCTTATTTGTTTTGTGATGTAGTGATTGGAGCACATACTTGAAATTTCATTCATGAAGTTTGCTTCTTTTATGAATTTATTATGAAAATGTGAGGGTGAAAAGTATACATACAGCAATGTTAATATTTGCTTACATGTCCCTTGGCAAGTTTACCTGCAATAAGGCGCTTTTGGTAGCCATCCACAAGCTTCTGCTTGACCACTTGACCACTAAATTGCTGCACTTCAGCTAAATGTGTTGCTTTTCTGACATGGACTTGTTTCTTCAGCATTGTCCACACTTGAGGAAGGCCATTCTAAAACCTTCATTCTAGCCTGATTTAGCCATTCCTTTACCACTTTTTGAGGGGTGTTTGGGGTCATTGTCCTGTTGGAACACCCAACTGCGCCCAAGACCCAACCTCCGGGCTGATGATTTTAGCTTGTTCTGAAGAATTTGGAGGTAATCCTCCTTTTTCATTGTCCCATTTACTCTCTGTAAAGCAGCAGTTCCATTGGCAGCAAAACAGGCCGGTAGGAATGGTGTTCCTGGGATTAAAGGCCTCACCATTTCTCCTCCAAACATATTGCTGGGTATTGTGGCCAAACAGCTCCATTTTTGTTTCATCTGACATCACATGGACATGTTAGCATTTTCAGTATGTCAATATTTACAATACTGGACACTATTATGTGGACAATACTGGACACTATTATGTGGACAATACTGGACACTGGTACACTGGACACAATACTGGACACTATTATGTGGACAATACTGGACACTGTTATGTGGACAATACTGGACACTGGACACAATACTGGACACTATTATGTGGACAATACTGGACACTATTATGTGGACAATACTGGACACTGGTACACTGGACACTATTATGTGGACAATACTGGACACAATACTGGACACTATTATGTGGACAATACTGGACACTGGTATACTGGACACTATTATGTGGACAATACTGGACACTGGTACACTGGAGACAATACTGGACACTATTATGTGGACAATACTGGACACTATTATGTGGACAATACTGGACACTGGTACACTGGACACTATTATGTGGACAATACTGGACACTATTATGTGGACAATACTGGACACTGGTACACTGGACACAATACTGGACACTATTATGTGGACAATACTGGACACTGGTACACTGGACACTATTATGTGGACAATACTGGACACTATTATGTGGACAATACTGGACACTGGTACACTGGACACTATTATGTGGACAATACTGGACACTATTATGTGGATAATACTGGACACAATACTGGACACTATTATGTGGACAATACTGGACACTGGTATACTGGACACTATTATGTGGACAATACTGGACACTGGTACACTGGAGACAATACTGGACACTATTATGTGGACAATACTGGACACTATTGTGTGGACAATACTGGACACTATTATGTGGACAATACTGGACACTGGTACACTGGACACTATTATGTGGACAATACTGGACACTATTATGTGGACAATACTGGACACTGGTACACTGGACACTATTATGTGGACAATACTGGACACTATTATGTGGACAATACTGGACACTGGTACACTGGACACAATACTGGACACTATTATGTGGACAATACTGGACACTGGTACACTGGACACTATTATGTGGACAATACTGGACACTATTATGTGGACAATACTGGACACTGGTACACTGGACACTATTATGTGGACAATACTGGACACTGCTACACTGGACACAATACTGGACACTATTATGTGGACAATACTGGACACTATTATGTGGACAATACTGGACACTATTATGTGGACAATACTGGACACTGGACACTATTATGTGGACAATACTGGACACTATTATGTGGACAATACTGGACACTGGTATACTGGACACAATACTGGACACTATTATGTGGACAATACTGGACACTGGTTCACTGGACACTATTATGTGGACAATACTGGACACTGGTACACTGGACACTATTATGTGGACAATACTGGACACTATTATGTGGATAATACTGGACACTATTATGTGGACAATACTGGACACTGGTACACTGGACACAATACTGGACACTATTATGTGGACAATACTGGACACTGGTACACTGGACACAATACTGGACACTATTATGTGGACAATACTGGACACTATTATGTGGACAATACTGGACACTGGTTCACTGGACACTATTATGTGGACAATACTGGACACTGGTACACTGGACACTATTATGTGGACAATACTGGACACTATTATGTGCATAATACTGGACACAATACTGGACACTATTATGTGGACAATACTGGACACTGGTACACTGGACACAATACTGGACACTATTATGTGGACAATACTGGACACTGGTACACTGGACACAATACTGGACACTATTATGTGGACAATACTGGACACTATTATGTGGACAATACTGGACACTGGTACACTGGACACTATTATGTGGACAATACTGGACACTGGTACACTGGACACAATACTGGACACTATTATGTGGACAATACTGGACACTATTATAATAATACCTGGGATTTATATAGCGCTTTTCTAAGTACCCAAAGTCGCTTTACATGTAGAACCCATCATTCATTCACACCTGGTGGTCGTAAGCTACTTTCATAGCCACAGCTGCCCTGGGGTAGACTGACTGATTATGTGGACAATACTGGACACTGGTACACTGGACACTATTATGTGGACAATACCTGACACTATTATGTGGACAATACTGGACACTGGTACACTGGACACTATTATGTGGACAATACTGGACACTATTATGTGGACAATACTGGACACTGGTACACTGGACACCTTACTGGACACTATTATGTGGACAATACTGGACACTGGTACACTGGACACAATACTGGACACTATTATGTGGACAATACTGGACACTATTATGTGGACAATACTGGACACTGGTACACTGGACACTATTATGTGGACAATACTGGACACTGCTACACTGGACACAATACTGGACACTATTATGTGGACAATACTGGACACTATTATGTGGACAATACTGGACACTATTATGTGGACAATACTGGACACTGGACACTATTATGTGGACAATACTTGACACTATTATGTGGACAATACTGGACACTGGTACACTGGACACAATACTGGACACTATTATGTGGACAATACTGGACACTGGTTCACTGGACACTATTATGTGGACAATACTGGACACTGGTACACTGGACACTATTATGTGGACAATACTGGACACTATTATGTGGATAATACTGGACACAATACTGGACACTATTATGTGGACAATACTGGACACTGGTACACTGGACACAATACTGGACACTATTATGTGGACAATACTGGACACTGGTACACTGGACACAATACTGGACACTATTATGTGGACAATACTGGACACTATTATGTGGACAATACTGGACACTGGTACACTGGACACTATTATGTGGACAATACTGGACACTGGTACACTGGACACAATACTGGACACTATTATGTGGACAATACTGGACACTATTATAATAATACCTGGGATTTATATAGCGCTTTTCTAAGTACCCAAAGTCGCTTTACATGTAGAACCCATCATTCATTCACACCTGGTGGTCGTAAGCTACTTTCATAGCCACAGCTGCCCTGGGGTAGACTGACTGATTATGTGGACAATACTGGACACTGGTACACTGGACACTATTATGTGGACAATACCTGACACTATTATGTGGACAATACTGGACACTGGTACACTGGACACTATTATGTGGACAATACTGGACACTATTATGTGGACAATACTGGACACTGGTACACTGGACACAATACTGGACACTATTATGTGGACAATACTGGACACTGGTACACTGGACACAATACTGGACACTATTATGTGGACAATACTGGACACTATTATGTGGACAATACTGGACACTGGTACACTGGACACTATTATGTGGACAATACTGGACACTATTATATGGACAATACTGGACACTGGTACACTGGACACTATTATGTGGACAATACTGGACACTGGTACACTGGACACTATTATGTGGACAATACTGGACACTGTTATGTGGACAATACTGGACACTGGTACACTGGACACAATACTGGACACTATTATGTGGACAATACTTCCTGCTACCATTCAAAGCACTTCCTGCCCACATGCACGTCATAACGTTTCTACTCACAGCTGCATCTGGAAGCTTCTATGCCCAAGAGATGAGGCCCTTTATATAAGTGACATCCTTATATCTCATACTTTTGTTTACTTGCAGCAGTACAAGTACACAAGTATTTTATTCACATTTACTTACTGCAGTACAAGTACACAAGTATTTTATTGACATTTACTTACTGCAGTACAAGTACACAAGTATTTTATTCACATTTACTTACTGCAGTTCAAGTACACAAGTACGTTGATTGTGATATCAGACATAGTGATGTTGATTGTGATATCAGACATAGTGATATTGATTGTGGTATCAGACATAGTGATGTTGATTGTGATTTCAGACATAGTGATGTTGATTGTGATTTCAGACATAGTGATGTTGATTGTGATATCAGACATAGTGATGTTGATTGTGATATCAGACATAGTGATGTTGATTGTGATATCAGACATAGTGATGTTGATTGTGATATCAGCTATAGTGATGTTGATTGTGATATCAGACATAGTGATGTTGATTGTGATATCAGACATAGTGATATTGATTGTGATATCAGATGCAGTGATGTTGATTGTGATATCAGACATAGTGATGTTGATTCAGACATAGTGATGTTGTTTGTGATATCAGACATAGTGATGTTGATTGTGATATCAGACATAGTGATGTTTATTGTGATATCAGACACGGTGATGTTGATTGTGATATCAAACACGGCGATGTTGATTGTGATATCATACACAGGGATGTTGATTGTGATATCAGACACGGAGATGTTGATAGTGATATCAGACACGGTGATTATTGTGATATCAGACAGGGTGCTGTCAATTCTGGTATCAGACTCGGTGATGTTGGTTGTGATATCAGATGAAAACTATATGTTGTAGTATGGAATATAAATATTGTCATTTGTAAATATTGTAGTATGAAATGTAAATATTGTAGTATGGCATATAAATATTGTAGTATGGAATGTAAGTATTGTAGTATGAAATATAAATATTGTAGTATGTAAATATTGTAGTATGAAATGTAAATATTGTAGTATGAAATATTACTATTGTGGTATGGAATATAAATATTGTGGTATGAAATATAAATATTGTAGTATGGAATATAAATATTGTAGTATGAAATATAAGTAATGTAGTATGTAAATATTGTAGTATGAAATATAAATATTGTAGTATGTCATATAAATATTGTAGTATGTAAATATTATAGTATGTCATATAAATATTGTAGTATGTAAATATTGTAATATGTAAATATTGTAGTATGTAATATAAATATTGTATGTAAATATTGTAGTATGTAAATATTGTAGTATGTAATATAAATATTGTAGTATGTAAATATTGTAGTATGTAATATAAATATTGTAGTATGTAA
Organism: Nerophis lumbriciformis; assembly: GCF_033978685.3. Classification (NCBI taxonomy): domain Eukaryota; kingdom Metazoa; phylum Chordata; class Actinopteri; order Syngnathiformes; family Syngnathidae; genus Nerophis; species Nerophis lumbriciformis. The sequence continues at coordinate 44,466,999 of NC_084561.2, read as the reverse complement.
ATATTGTAGTATGTAATATAAATATTGTAGTATGTAAATATTGTAGTATGAAATATAAATATTGTAGTATGTAAATATTGTAGTATGAAATATAAATATTGTAGTATGTCATATAAATATTGTAGTATGTAAATATTGTAGTATGTCATATAAATATTGTAGTATGTAAATATTGTAATATGTAAATATTGTAGTATGTAATATAAATATTGTAGTATGTAATATAAATATTGTAGTATGTAAATATTGTAGTATGTAAATATTGTGGTATGGAATATAAATATTGTGGTATGAAATATAAATATTGTATTATGGAATATAAATATTGTAGTATGAAATATAAATATTGTAGTATGTCATATAAATTTTGTAGTATGTAAATATTGTAGTATGTAATATAAATATTGTAGTATGTAATATAAATATTGTAGTATGTAAATATTGTAGTATGTAAATATTGTAGTATGTAATATAAATATTGTAGTATGTAAATATTGTAGTATGTAATATAAATATTGTAGTATGTATATATTGTAGTATGTAATATAAATATTGTAGTATGTAATATAAATATTGTAGTATGTAAATATTGTAGTATGTAATATAAATATTGTAGTATGTAATATAAATATTGTAGTATGTAAATACTGTAGTATGTAATATAAATATTGTAGTATGTAATATAAATATTGTAGTATGTAAATATTGTAGTATGTAAATATTGTAGTATGTAATATAAATATTGTAGTATGTAATATAAATATTGTAGTATGTAAATACTGTAGTATGTAATATAAATATTGTAGTATGTAATATAAATATTGTAGTATGTAAATATTGTAGTATGTAATATAAATATTGTAGTATGTAATATAAATATTGTAGTATGTAAATACTGTAGTATGTAATATAAATATTGTAGTATGTAATATAAATATTGTAGTATGAAAAATTGTAGTATGTAATATAAATATTGTAGTATGAAAAATTGTAGTATGTAATATAAATCTTGTAGTATGTTGACCGGCAGACACACCTTCTGGCAGTACCGCAAGGAGAACCCGGGCACACCAGTGGGTGAGCCGCCTCCTGAGGGTCAGCCGGGCTTCAACAGCGGTGTGATGCTCCTGCACCTGGCGGCCATGCGGGCGTCTCCTCTCTACAACCAACTGCTGCAACCACACCATGTGGGCAGACTGGCCCAGCACTACCACTTCAGGGGCCACCTGGGGGACCAGGACTTCTTCACCATGGTGGGCATGGAGCACCCACACCTCTTCTACTCGCTGCCTTGTGGCTGGAACCGACAACTCTGCACCTGGTGGAGGGAGCACGGCTACGCTGAGGTCTTCCCCTTGTACTATCGCTGTGACACACCCGTCTTTATTTACCACGGAAACTGTAACAGTGTCATACCCCATGATTGAACACACCCGTCTTTATTTACCACGGCAACTGTAACGGTGTCATACCCCATGATTGAACACACCCGTCTTTATTTACCACGGCAACTGTAACGGTGTCATACCCCATGATTGAACACACTCGTCTTTATTTACCACGGCAACTGTAACGGTGTCATACCCCATGATTGAACACACCCGTCTTTATTTACCACGGCAACTGTAATGGTGTCATACCCCATGATTGAACACACCCGTCTTTATTTACCACGGCAACTGTAACGGTGTCATACCCCATGATTGAACTCACCCGTCTTTATTTACCACGGCAACTGTAACAGTGTCATACCCCATGATTGAACACACCCGTCTTTATTTACCACGGCAACTGTAACAGTGTCATACCCCATGATTGAACACACCCGTCTTTATTTACCACGGCAACTGTAACAGTGTCATACCCCATGATTGAACACACCCGTCTTTATTTACCACGGCAACTGTAACGGTGTCATACCCCGTGATTGAACACACCCGTCTTTATTTACCACGGCAACTGTAACGTGTCATACTCCATGATTGAACACACCTGTCTTTATTTACCACGGCAACTGTAAGGGTGTCATACCCCATGATTGAACACACCCGTCTTTATTTACCACGGCAACTGTAACAGTGTCATACCCCATGATTGAACATACCCGTCTTTATTTACCACGGCAACTGTAACAGTGTCATACCCCATGATTGAACACACCCGTCTTTATTTACCACGGCAACTGTAACAGTGTAATACCTCATGATTGAACACACCCGTCTTTATTTACCACGGCAACTGTAACGGTGTCATACCCCATGATTGAACACACCCGTCTTTATTTACCACGGCAACTGTAACGGTGTCATACCCTATGATTGAACACACCCGTCTTTATTTACCACGGCAACTGTAACAGTGTCATACCCCATGATTGAACACACCCGTCTTTATTTACCACGGCAACTGTAACGGTGTCATACCCCGTTATTGAACACACCCGTCTTTATTTACCACGGCAACTGTAACGGTGTCATACCCCATGATTGAACACACCCGTCTTTATTTACCACGGCAACTGTAACGGTGTCATACCCCATGATTGAACACACCCGTCTTTATTTACCACGGCAACTGTAACGGTGTCATACCCCATGATTGAACACACCCGTCTTTATTTACCACGGCAACTGTAACAGCGTCCTACCTGAAAATTGAACACACCCGTCTTTATTTACCACGGCAACTGTAACAGCGTCCTACCTGAAAATTGAACACACCCCTTTTTATTTACCACGGCAACTGTAACGGTGTCATACCCCGTTATTGAACACACCCGTCTTTATTTACCACGGCAACTGTAACGGTGTCATACCCCATGATTGAACACACCCGTCTTTATTTACCACGGCAACTGTAACGGTGTCATACCCCATGATTGAACACACCCGTCTTTATTTACCACGGCAACTGTAACAGCGTCCTACCTGAAAATTGAACACACCCGTCTTTATTTACCACGGCAACTGTAACAGCGTCCTACCTGAAAATTGAACACACCCCTTTTTATTTACCATGGCAACTGTAACGGTGTCATACCCCATGATTGAACACACCCATCTTTATTTAGCATGGCAACTGTAACAGTGATTGAACACACCCGTGTTTATTTACCACGGCAACTGTAACTGTGTCATACCCCATGATTGAACACACCCGTCTTTATTTACCACGGCAACTGTAACGGTGTCATACCCCATGATTGAACACACCCGTCTTTATTTACCACGGCAACTGTAACAGTGTCATACCACATGATTGAACACACCCGTCTTTATTTACCACGGCAACTGTAACAGTGTCATACCCCATGATTGAACACACCCGTCTTTATTTACCACGGCAACTGTAACAGTGTCATACCCCATGATTGAACACACCCGTCTTTATTTACCACGGCAACTGTAACAGTGTAATACCTCATGATTGAACACACCCGTCTTTATTTACCACGGCAACTGTAACGGTGTCATACCCCATGATTGAACACACCCGTCTTTATTTACCACGGCAACTGTAACGGTGTCATACCCCATGATTGAACACACCCGTCTTTATTTACCACGGCAACTGTAACAGTGTCATACCCCATGATTGAACACACCCGTCTTTATTTACCACGGCAACTGTAACGGTGTCATACCCCGTTATTGAACACACCCGTCTTTATTTACCACGGCAACTGTAACGGTGTCATACCCCATGATTGAACACACCCGTCTTTATTTACCACGGCAACTGTAACGGTGTCATACCCCATGATTGAACACACCCGTCTTTATTTACCACGGCAACTGTAACAGCGTCCTACCTGAAAATTGAACACACCCGTCTTTATTTACCACGGCAACTGTAACAGCGTCCTACCTGAAAATTGAACACACCCCTTTTTATTTACCACGGCAACTGTAACGGTGTCATACCCCGTTATTGAACACACCCGTCTTTATTTACCACGGCAACTGTAACGGTGTCATACCCCATGATTGAACACACCCGTCTTTATTTACCACGGCAACTGTAACGGTGTCATACCCCATGATTGAACACACCCGTCTTTATTTACCACGGCAACTGTAACAGCGTCCTACCTGAAAATTGAACACACCCGTCTTTATTTACCACGGCAACTGTAACAGCGTCCTACCTGAAAATTGAACACACCCGTCTTTATTTACCATGGCAACTGTAACGGTGTCATACCCCATGATTGAACACACCCATCTTTATTTAGCATGGCAACTGTAACAGTGATTGAACACACCCGTGTTTATTTACCACGGCAACTGTAACTGTGTCATACCCCATGATTGAACACACCCGTCTTTATTTACCACGGCAACTGTAACGGTGTCATACCCCATGATTGAACACACCCGTCTTTATTTACCACGGCAACTGTAACGGTGTCATACCCCGTGATTGAACACACCCGTCTTTGTTTACCACGGCAACTGTAACGGTGTCATACCCCATGATTGAACACACCCGTCTTTATTTACCACGACAACTGTAACAGCGTCCTACCTGAAAATTGAACACACCCCTTTTTATTTACCATGGCAACTGTAACGGTGTCATACCCCATGATTGAACACACCCGTCTTTATTTACCACGGCAACTGTAACGGTGTCATACCCCATGATTGAACACACCCGTCTTTATTTACCACGGCAACCGTAACGGTGTCATACCCCATGACTGAACACACCCGTCTTTATTTACCACGGCAACTGTAACGGTGTCATACCCCATGATTGAACACACCCGTCTTTATTTACCACGGCAACTGTAACAGTGTCATACCCCATGATTGAACACACCCGTCTTTATTTACCACGGCAACTGTAACAGTGTCATACCCCATGATTGAACACACCCGTCTTTATTTACCACGGCAACTGTAACAGTGTAATACCTCATGATTGAACACACCCGTCTTTATTTACCACGGCAACTGTAACGGTGTCATACCCCATGATTGAACACACCCGTCTTTATTTACCACGGCAACTGTAACGGTGTCATACCCCATGATTGAACACACCCGTCTTTATTTACCACGGCAACTGTAACAGTGTCATACCCCATGATTGAACACACCCGTCTTTATTTACCACGGCAACTGTAACGGTGTCATACCCCGTTATTGAACACACCCGTCTTTATTTACCACGGCAACTGTAACGGTGTCATACCCCATGATTGAACACACCCGTCTTTATTTACCACGGCAACTGTAACGGTGTCATACCCCATGATTGAACACACCCGTCTTTATTTACCACGGCAACTGTAACAGCGTCCTACCTGAAAATTGAACACACCCGTCTTTATTTACCACGGCAACTGTAACAGCGTCCTACCTGAAAATTGAACACACCCCTTTTTATTTACCACGGCAACTGTAACGGTGTCATACCCCGTTATTGAACACACCCGTCTTTATTTACCACGGCAACTGTAACGGTGTCATACCCCATGATTGAACACACCCGTCTTTATTTACCACGGCAACTGTAACGGTGTCATACCCCATGATTGAACACACCCGTCTTTATTTACCACGGCAACTGTAACAGCGTCCTACCTGAAAATTGAACACACCCGTCTTTATTTACCACGGCAACTGTAACAGCGTCCTACCTGAAAATTGAACACACCCGTCTTTATTTACCATGGCAACTGTAACGGTGTCATACCCCATGATTGAACACACCCATCTTTATTTAGCATGGCAACTGTAACAGTGATTGAACACACCCGTGTTTATTTACCACGGCAACTGTAACTGTGTCATACCCCATGATTGAACACACCCGTCTTTATTTACCACGGCAACTGTAACGGTGTCATACCCCATGATTGAACACACCCGTCTTTATTTACCACGGCAACTGTAACGGTGTCATACCCCGTGATTGAACACACCCGTCTTTGTTTACCACGGCAACTGTAACGGTGTCATACCCCATGATTGAACACACCCGTCTTTATTTACCACGACAACTGTAACAGCGTCCTACCTGAAAATTGAACACACCCCTTTTTATTTACCATGGCAACTGTAACGGTGTCATACCCCATGATTGAACACACCCGTCTTTATTTACCACGGCAACTGTAACGGTGTCATACCCCATGATTGAACACACCCGTCTTTATTTACCACGGCAACCGTAACGGTGTCATACCCCATGACTGAACACACCCGTCTTTATTTACCACGGCAACTGTAACGGTGTCATACCCCATGATTGAACACACCCGTCTTTATTTACCACGGCAACTGTAACGGTGTCATACCCCGTGATTGAACACACCCGTCTTTGTTTACCACGGCAACTGTAACGGTGTCATACTCCATGATTGAACACACCTGTCTTTATTTACCACGGCAACTGTAACGGTGTCATACCCCATGATTGAACACACTCGTCTTTATTTACCACGGCAACTGTAACGGTGTCATACCCCGTGATTGAACACACCCGTCTTTATTTACCACGGCAACTGTAACGGTGTCATACCCCATGATTGAGCACACCCGTCTTTATTTACCACGGCAACTGTAACAGCGTCCTACCTGAAAATTGAACACACCCGTCTTTATTTACCACGGCAACTGTAACAGCGTCCTACCTGAAAATTGAACACACCCGTCTTTATTTACCATGGCAACTGTAACGGTGTCATACCCCATGATTGAACACACCCATCTTTATTTAGCATGGCAACTGTAACAGTGATTGAACACACCCGTGTTTATTTACCACGGCAACTGTAACTGTGTCATACCCCATGATTGAACACACCCGTCTTTATTTACCACGGCAACTGTAACGGTGTCATACCCCATGATTGAACACACCCGTCTTTATTTACCACGGCAACTGTAACGGTGTCATACCCCGTGATTGAACACACCCGTCTTTGTTTACCACGGCAACTGTAACGGTGTCATACCCCATGATTGAACACACCCGTCTTTATTTACCACGACAACTGTAACAGCGTCCTACCTGAAAATTGAACACACCCCTTTTTATTTACCATGGCAACTGTAACGGTGTCATACCCCATGATTGAACACACCCGTCTTTATTTACCACGGCAACTGTAACGGTGTCATACCCCATGATTGAACACACCCGTCTTTATTTACCACGGCAACCGTAACGGTGTCATACCCCATGACTGAACACACCCGTCTTTATTTACCACGGCAACTGTAACGGTGTCATACCCCATGATTGAACACACCCGTCTTTATTTACCACGGCAACTGTAACGGTGTCATACCCCGTGATTGAACACACCCGTCTTTGTTTACCACGGCAACTGTAACGGTGTCATACTCCATGATTGAACACACCTGTCTTTATTTACCACGGCAACTGTAACGGTGTCATACCCCATGATTGAACACACTCGTCTTTATTTACCACGGCAACTGTAACGGTGTCATACCCCGTGATTGAACACACCCGTCTTTATTTACCACGGCAACTGTAACGGTGTCATACCCCATGATTGAGCACACCCGTCTTTATTTACCACGGCAACTGTAACAGCGTCCTACCTGAAAATTGAACACACCCGTCTTTATTTACCACGGCAACTGTAACGGCGTCTTACCTGAAAATTGAACACACCCCTTTTTATTTACCATGGCAACTGTAACGGTATCATACCCCATGATTGAACACACCCGTCTTTATTTAGCATGGCAACTGTAACAGTGATTGAACACACCCGTCTTTATTTACCACGGCAACTGTAACTGTGTCATACCCCATGATTGAACACACCCGTCTTTATTTACCACGGCAACTGTAACAGTGTAATACCCCATGATTGAACACACCCGTCTTTATTTACCACGGCAACTGTAACAGCGTCCTACCTGAAAATTGAACACACCCGTCTTTATTTACCACGGCAACTGTAACAGCGTCCTACCTGAAAATTGAACACACCCCTTTTTATTTACCATGGCAACTGTAACGGTGTCATACCCCATGATTGAACACACCCATCTTTATTTAGCATGGCAACTGTAACAGTGATTGAACACACCCGTGTTTATTTACCACGGCAACTGTAACTGTGTCATACCCCATGATTGAACACACCCGTCTTTATTTACCACGGCAACTGTAACGGTGTCATACCCCATGATTGAACACACCCGTCTTTATTTACCACGGCAACTGTAACAGTGTCATACCACATGATTGAACACACCCGTCTTTATTTACCACGGCAACTGTAACAGTGTCATACCCCATGATTGAACACACCCGTCTTTATTTACCACGGCAACTGTAACAGTGTCATACCCCATGATTGAACACACCCGTCTTTATTTACCACGGCAACTGTAACAGTGTAATACCTCATGATTGAACACACCCGTCTTTATTTACCACGGCAACTGTAACGGTGTCATACCCCATGATTGAACACACCCGTCTTTATTTACCACGGCAACTGTAACAGTGTCATACCCCATGATTGAACACACCCGTCTTTATTTACCACGGCAACTGTAACGGTGTCATACCCCGTTATTGAACACACCCGTCTTTATTTACCACGGCAACTGTAACGGTGTCAAACCCCATGATTGAACACACCCGTCTTTATTTACCACGGCAACTGTAACGGTGTCATACCCCATGATTGAACACACCCGTCTTTATTTACCACGGCAACTGTAACAGCGTCCTACCTGAAAATTGAACACACCCGTCTTTATTTACCACGGCAACTGTAACAGCGTCCTACCTGAAAATTGAACACACCCCTTTTTATTTACCACGGCAACTGTAACGGTGTCATACCCCGTTATTGAACACACCCGTCTTTATTTACCACGGCAACTGTAACGGTGTCATACCCCATGATTGAACACACCCGTCTTTATTTACCACGGCAACTGTAACGGTGTCATACCCCATGATTGAACACACCCGTCTTTATTTACCACGGCAACTGTAACAGCGTCCTACCTGAAAATTGAACACACCCGTCTTTATTTACCACGGCAACTGTAACAGCGTCCTACCTGAAAATTGAACACACCCGTCTTTATTTACCATGGCAACTGTAACGGTGTCATACCCCATGATTGAACACACCCATCTTTATTTAGCATGGCAACTGTAACAGTGATTGAACACACCCGTGTTTATTTACCACGGCAACTGTAACTGTGTCATACCCCATGATTGAACACACCCGTCTTTATTTACCACGGCAACTGTAACGGTGTCATACCCCATGATTGAACACACCCGTCTTTATTTACCACGGCAACTGTAACGGTGTCATACCCCGTGATTGAACACACCCGTCTTTGTTTACCACGGCAACTGTAACGGTGTCATACCCCATGATTGAACACACCCGTCTTTATTTACCACGACAACTGTAACAGCGTCCTACCTGAAAATTGAACACACCCCTTTTTATTTACCATGGCAACTGTAACGGTGTCATACCCCATGATTGAACACACCCGTCTTTATTTACCACGGCAACTGTAACGGTGTCATACCCCATGATTGAACACACCCGTCTTTATTTACCACGGCAACCGTAACGGTGTCATACCCCATGACTGAACACACCCGTCTTTATTTACCACGGCAACTGTAACGGTGTCATACCCCATGATTGAACACACCCGTCTTTATTTACCACGGCAACTGTAACAGTGTCATACCCCATGATTGAACACACCCGTCTTTATTTACCACGGCAACTGTAACAGTGTCATACCCCATGATTGAACACACCCGTCTTTATTTACCACGGCAACTGTAACAGTGTAATACCTCATGATTGAACACACCCGTCTTTATTTACCACGGCAACTGTAACGGTGTCATACCCCATGATTGAACACACCCGTCTTTATTTACCACGGCAACTGTAACGGTGTCATACCCCATGATTGAACACACCCGTCTTTATTTACCACGGCAACTGTAACAGTGTCATACCCCATGATTGAACACACCCGTCTTTATTTACCACGGCAACTGTAACGGTGTCATACCCCGTTATTGAACACACCCGTCTTTATTTACCACGGCAACTGTAACGGTGTCATACCCCATGATTGAACACACCCGTCTTTATTTACCACGGCAACTGTAACGGTGTCATACCCCATGATTGAACACACCCGTCTTTATTTACCACGGCAACTGTAACAGCGTCCTACCTGAAAATTGAACACACCCGTCTTTATTTACCACGGCAACTGTAACAGCGTCCTACCTGAAAATTGAACACACCCCTTTTTATTTACCACGGCAACTGTAACGGTGTCATACCCCGTTATTGAACACACCCGTCTTTATTTACCACGGCAACTGTAACGGTGTCATACCCCATGATTGAACACACCCGTCTTTATTTACCACGGCAACTGTAACGGTGTCATACCCCATGATTGAACACACCCGTCTTTATTTACCACGGCAACTGTAACAGCGTCCTACCTGAAAATTGAACACACCCGTCTTTATTTACCACGGCAACTGTAACAGCGTCCTACCTGAAAATTGAACACACCCGTCTTTATTTACCATGGCAACTGTAACGGTGTCATACCCCATGATTGAACACACCCATCTTTATTTAGCATGGCAACTGTAACAGTGATTGAACACACCCGTGTTTATTTACCACGGCAACTGTAACTGTGTCATACCCCATGATTGAACACACCCGTCTTTATTTACCACGGCAACTGTAACGGTGTCATACCCCATGATTGAACACACCCGTCTTTATTTACCACGGCAACTGTAACGGTGTCATACCCCGTGATTGAACACACCCGTCTTTGTTTACCACGGCAACTGTAACGGTGTCATACCCCATGATTGAACACACCCGTCTTTATTTACCACGACAACTGTAACAGCGTCCTACCTGAAAATTGAACACACCCCTTTTTATTTACCATGGCAACTGTAACGGTGTCATACCCCATGATTGAACACACCCGTCTTTATTTACCACGGCAACTGTAACGGTGTCATACCCCATGATTGAACACACCCGTCTTTATTTACCACGGCAACCGTAACGGTGCCATACCCCATGACTGAACACACCCGTCTTTATTTACCACGGCAACTGTAACGGTGTCATACCCCATGATTGAACACACCCGTCTTTATTTACCACGGCAACTGTAACGGTGTCATACCCCGTGATTGAACACACCCGTCTTTGTTTACCACGGCAACTGTAACGGTGTCATACTCCATGATTGAACACACCTGTCTTTATTTACCACGGCAACTGTAACGGTGTCATACCCCATGATTGAACACACTCGTCTTTATTTACCACGGCAACTGTAACGGTGTCATACCCCGTGATTGAACACACCCGTCTTTATTTACCACGGCAACTGTAACGGTGTCATACCCCATGATTGAGCACACCCGTCTTTATTTACCACGGCAACTGTAACAGCGTCCTACCTGAAAATTGAACACACCCGTCTTTATTTACCACGGCAACTGTAACGGCGTCTTACCTGAAAATTGAACACACCCCTTTTTATTTACCATGGCAACTGTAACGGTATCATACCCCATGATTGAACACACCCGTCTTTATTTAGCATGGCAACTGTAACAGTGATTGAACACACCCGTCTTTATTTACCACGGCAACTGTAACTGTGTCATACCCCATGATTGAACACACCCGTCTTTATTTACCACGGCAACTGTAACAGTGTAATACCCCATGATTGAACACACCCGTCTTTATTTACCACGGCAACTGTAACAGTGTCATACCCCATGATTGAACACACCCGTCTTTATTTACCACGGCAACTGTAACGGTGTCATACCCCATGATTGAACACACCCGTCTTTATTTACCACGGCAACTGTAACGGTGTCATACCCCGTGATTGAACACACCCGTCTTTGTTTACCACGGCAACTGTAACGGTGTCATACCCCATGATTGAACACACCCGTCTTTATTTACCACAGCAACTGTAACGGTGTCATACCCCATGATTGAACACACCCGTCTTTATTTACCACGGCAACTGTAACGGTGTCATACCCCATGATTGAACACACCCGTCTTTATTTACCACGACAACTGTAACGGTGTCATACCCCGTGATTGAACACACCCGTCTTTATTTACCACTGTAACGGTGTCATACCCCATGATTGAACACACCCGTCTTTATTTACCACTGTAACGGTGTCATACCCCATGATTGAACACACCCGTCTTTATTTACCACCGCAACTGTAACGGTGTCATACCCCATGATTGAACACACCCGTCTTTATTTACCACGGCAACTGTCACAGCGTCCTACCTGAAAATTGAACACACCCGTCTGTATTTTCCACGGCAACTGTAACGGTGTCATACCCCATGATTGAACACACCCGTCTTTGTTTACCACGGCAACTGTAACGGTGTCATACCCCATGATTGAACACACCCGTCTTTATTTACCACGGCAACTGTAACGGTGTCATACCCCATGATTGAACACACCCGTCTTTATTTACCACGGCAACTGTAACGGTGTCATACCCCATGATTGAACACACCCGTCTTTATTTACCACGGCAACTGTAACGGTGTCATACCCCATGATTGAACACACCCGTCTTTATTTACCACGACAACTGTAACGGTGTCATACCCCGTGATTGAACACACCCGTCTTTATTTACCACTGTAACAGTGTCATACCCCATGATTGAACACACCCGTCTTTATTTACCACCGCAACTGTAACGGTGTCATACCCCATGATTGAACACACCCGTCTTTATTTACCACGGCAACTGTAACAGCGTCCTACCTGACAATTTAACACACCCGTCTTTATTTACCACGGCAACTGTAACAGCGTCCTACCTGAAAATTGAACACACCCCTTTTTATTTACCATGGCAACTGTAACGGTGTCATACCCCATGATTGAACACACCCGTCTTTATTTAGCATGGCAACTGTAACAGTGATTGAACACACCCGTGTTTATTTACCACGGCAACTGTAACGGTGTCATACCCCATGATTGAACACACCCGTCTTTATTTACCACGGCAACTGTAACGGTGTCATACCCCGTGATTGAACACACCCGTCTTTATTTACCACGGCAACTGTAACGGTGTCATACCCCGTGATTGAACACACCCGTCTTTATTTACCACGGCAACTGTAACGGTGTCATACCCCATGATTGAACACACCCGTCTTTATTTACCACGGCAACTGTAACGGTGCCATACCCCATGATTGAACACACCGTATTTATTAACCACGGCAACTGTAACTGTGTCATACCCCATGATTGAACACACCCGTCTTTATTTACCACGGCAACTGTAACGGTGTCATACCCCGTGATTGAACACACCCGTCTTTGTTTACCACGGCAACTGTAACGGTGTCATACCCCATGATTGAACACACCTGTCTTTATTTACCACGACAACTGTAACAGCGTCCTACCTGAAAATTGAACACACCCCTTTTTATTTACCATGGCAACTGTAACAGTGTCATACCCCATGATTGAACACACCCGTCTTTATTTACCACGGCAACTGTAACGGTGTCATACCCCATGATTGAACACACCCGTCTTTATTTACCACGGCAACTGTAACGGTGTCATACCCCATGATTGAACACACCCGTCTTTATTTACCACGGCAACTGTAACGGTGTCATACCCCATGATTGAACACACCCGTCTTTATTTACCACGGCAACTGTAACGGTGTCATACCCCATGATTGAACACACCCGTCTTTATTTACCACGGCAACTGTAACGGTGTCATACCCCATGATTGAACACACCCGTCTTTATTTACCACGACAACTGTAACGGTGTCATACCCCGTGATTGAACACACCCGTCTTTATTTACCACTGTAACAGTGTCATACCCCATGATTGAACACACCCGTCTTTATTTACCACTGCAACTGTAACGGTGTCATACCCCATGATTGAACACACCCGTCTTTATTTACCACGGCAACTGTAACAGCGTCCTACCTGAAAATTTAACACACCCGTCTTTATTTACCACGGCAACTGTAACAGCGTCCTACCTGAAAATTGAACACACCCCTTTTTATTTACCATGGCAACTGTAACGGTGTCATACCCCATGATTGAACACACCCGTCTTTATTTAGCATGGCAACTGTAACAGTGATTGAACACACCCGTGTTTATTTACCACGGCAACTGTAACGGTGTCATACCACATGATTGAACACACCCGTCTTTATTTACCACGGCAACTGTAACAGTGTCATACCCCATGATTGAACACACCTGTCTTTATTTACCACGGCAACTGTAAGGGTGTCATACCCCATGATTGAACACACCCGTCTTTATTTACCACGGCAACTGTAACAGTGTCATACCCCGTGATTGAACACACCCGTCTTTATTTACCACCGCAACTGTAACGGTGTCATACCCCGTGATTGAACACACCCGTCTTTATTCACCACGGCAACTGTAAAGGTGTCATACCCCATGATTGAACACACCCGTCTTTATTTACCACGGCAACTGTAACGGTGTCATACCCCATGATTGAACACACCCGTCTTTATTTACCACGGCAACTGTAACAGCGTCCTACCTGAAAATTGAACACACCCGTCTTTATTTACCACGGCAACTGTAACAGCGTCCTACCTGAAAATTGAACACACCCCTTTTTATTTACCACGGCAACTGTAACGGTGTCATACCCCGTTATTGAACACACCCGTCTTTATTTACCACGGCAACTGTAACGGTGTCATACCCCATGATTGAACACACCCGTCTTTATTTACCACGGCAACTGTAACGGTGTCATACCCCATGATTGAACACACCCGTCTTTATTTACCACGGCAACTGTAACAGCGTCCTACCTGAAAATTGAACACACCCGTCTTTATTTACCACGGCAACTGTAACAGCGTCCTACCTGAAAATTGAACACACCCGTCTTTATTTACCATGGCAACTGTAACGGTGTCATACCCCATGATTGAACACACCCATCTTTATTTAGCATGGCAACTGTAACAGTGATTGAACACACCCGTGTTTATTTACCACGGCAACTGTAACTGTGTCATACCCCATGATTGAACACACCCGTCTTTATTTACCACGGCAACTGTAACGGTGTCATACCCCATGATTGAACACACCCGTCTTTATTTACCACGGCAACTGTAACGGTGTCATACCCCGTGATTGAACACACCCGTCTTTGTTTACCACGGCAACTGTAACGGTGTCATACCCCATGATTGAACACACCCGTCTTTATTTACCACGACAACTGTAACAGCGTCCTACCTGAAAATTGAACACACCCCTTTTTATTTACCATGGCAACTGTAACGGTGTCATACCCCATGATTGAACACACCCGTCTTTATTTACCACGGCAACTGTAACGGTGTCATACCCCATGATTGAACACACCCGTCTTTATTTACCACGGCAACCGTAACGGTGTCATACCCCATGACTGAACACACCCGTCTTTATTTACCACGGCAACTGTAACGGTGTCATACCCCATGATTGAACACACCCGTCTTTATTTACCACGGCAACTGTAACGGTGTCATACCCCGTGATTGAACACACCCGTCTTTGTTTACCACGGCAACTGTAACGGTGTCATACTCCATGATTGAACACACCTGTCTTTATTTACCACGGCAACTGTAACGGTGTCATACCCCATGATTGAACACACTCGTCTTTATTTACCACGGCAACTGTAACGGTGTCATACCCCGTGATTGAACACACCCGTCTTTATTTACCACGGCAACTGTAACGGTGTCATACCCCATGATTGAGCACACCCGTCTTTATTTACCACGGCAACTGTAACAGCGTCCTACCTGAAAATTGAACACACCCGTCTTTATTTACCACGGCAACTGTAACGGCGTCTTACCTGAAAATTGAACACACCCCTTTTTATTTACCATGGCAACTGTAACGGTATCATACCCCATGATTGAACACACCCGTCTTTATTTAGCATGGCAACTGTAACAGTGATTGAACACACCCGTCTTTATTTACCACGGCAACTGTAACTGTGTCATACCCCATGATTGAACACACCCGTCTTTATTTACCACGGCAACTGTAACAGTGTAATACCCCATGATTGAACACACCCGTCTTTATTTACCACGGCAACTGTAACAGTGTCATACCCCATGATTGAACACACCCGTCTTTATTTACCACGGCAACTGTAACGGTGTCATACCCCATGATTGAACACACCCGTCTTTATTTACCACGGCAACTGTAACGGTGTCATACCCCGTGATTGAACACACCCGTCTTTGTTTACCACGGCAACTGTAACGGTGTCATACCCCATGATTGAACACACCCGTCTTTATTTACCACAGCAACTGTAACGGTGTCATACCCCATGATTGAACACACCCGTCTTTATTTACCACGGCAACTGTAACGGTGTCATACCCCATGATTGAACACACCCGTCTTTATTTACCACGACAACTGTAACGGTGTCATACCCCGTGATTGAACACACCCGTCTTTATTTACCACTGTAACGGTGTCATACCCCATGATTGAACACACCCGTCTTTATTTACCACTGTAACGGTGTCATACCCCATGATTGAACACACCCGTCTTTATTTACCACCGCAACTGTAACGGTGTCATACCCCATGATTGAACACACCCGTCTTTATTTACCACGGCAACTGTCACAGCGTCCTACCTGAAAATTGAACACACCCGTCTGTATTTTCCACGGCAACTGTAACGGTGTCATACCCCATGATTGAACACACCCGTCTTTGTTTACCACGGCAACTGTAACGGTGTCATACCCCATGATTGAACACACCCGTCTTTATTTACCACGGCAACTGTAACGGTGTCATACCCCATGATTGAACACACCCGTCTTTATTTACCACGGCAACTGTAACGGTGTCATACCCCATGATTGAACACACCCGTCTTTATTTACCACGGCAACTGTAACGGTGTCATACCCCATGATTGAACACACCCGTCTTTATTTACCACGACAACTGTAACGGTGTCATACCCCGTGATTGAACACACCCGTCTTTATTTACCACTGTAACAGTGTCATACCCCATGATTGAACACACCCGTCTTTATTTACCACCGCAACTGTAACGGTGTCATACCCCATGATTGAACACACCCGTCTTTATTTACCACGGCAACTGTAACAGCGTCCTACCTGACAATTTAACACACCCGTCTTTATTTACCACGGCAACTGTAACAGCGTCCTACCTGAAAATTGAACACACCCCTTTTTATTTACCATGGCAACTGTAACGGTGTCATACCCCATGATTGAACACACCCGTCTTTATTTAGCATGGCAACTGTAACAGTGATTGAACACACCCGTGTTTATTTACCACGGCAACTGTAACGGTGTCATACCCCATGATTGAACACACCCGTCTTTATTTACCACGGCAACTGTAACGGTGTCATACCCCGTGATTGAACACACCCGTCTTTATTTACCACGGCAACTGTAACGGTGTCATACCCCGTGATTGAACACACCCGTCTTTATTTACCACGGCAACTGTAACGGTGTCATACCCCATGATTGAACACACCCGTCTTTATTTACCACGGCAACTGTAACGGTGCCATACCCCATGATTGAACACACCGTATTTATTAACCACGGCAACTGTAACTGTGTCATACCCCATGATTGAACACACCCGTCTTTATTTACCACGGCAACTGTAACGGTGTCATACCCCGTGATTGAACACACCCGTCTTTGTTTACCACGGCAACTGTAACGGTGTCATACCCCATGATTGAACACACCTGTCTTTATTTACCACGACAACTGTAACAGCGTCCTACCTGAAAATTGAACACACCCCTTTTTATTTACCATGGCAACTGTAACAGTGTCATACCCCATGATTGAACACACCCGTCTTTATTTACCACGGCAACTGTAACGGTGTCATACCCCATGATTGAACACACCCGTCTTTATTTACCACGGCAACTGTAACGGTGTCATACCCCATGATTGAACACACCCGTCTTTATTTACCACGGCAACTGTAACGGTGTCATACCCCATGATTGAACACACCCGTCTTTATTTACCACGGCAACTGTAACGGTGTCATACCCCATGATTGAACACACCCGTCTTTATTTACCACGGCAACTGTAACGGTGTCATACCCCATGATTGAACACACCCGTCTTTATTTACCACGACAACTGTAACGGTGTCATACCCCGTGATTGAACACACCCGTCTTTATTTACCACTGTAACAGTGTCATACCCCATGATTGAACACACCCGTCTTTATTTACCACTGCAACTGTAACGGTGTCATACCCCATGATTGAACACACCCGTCTTTATTTACCACGGCAACTGTAACAGCGTCCTACCTGAAAATTTAACACACCCGTCTTTATTTACCACGGCAACTGTAACAGCGTCCTACCTGAAAATTGAACACACCCCTTTTTATTTACCATGGCAACTGTAACGGTGTCATACCCCATGATTGAACACACCCGTCTTTATTTAGCATGGCAACTGTAACAGTGATTGAACACACCCGTGTTTATTTACCACGGCAACTGTAACGGTGTCATACCACATGATTGAACACACCCGTCTTTATTTACCACGGCAACTGTAACAGTGTCATACCCCATGATTGAACACACCTGTCTTTATTTACCACGGCAACTGTAAGGGTGTCATACCCCATGATTGAACACACCCGTCTTTATTTACCACGGCAACTGTAACAGTGTCATACCCCGTGATTGAACACACCCGTCTTTATTTACCACCGCAACTGTAACGGTGTCATACCCCGTGATTGAACACACCCGTCTTTATTCACCACGGCAACTGTAAAGGTGTCATACCCCATGATTGAACACACCCGTCTTTATTTACCACGGCAACTGTAACAGTGTCATACCCCATGATTGAACACACCCGTCTTTATTTACCACGACGACTGTAACAGCGTCCTACCTGAAAATTGAACACACCCGTCTTTGTTTACCACGGCAACTGTAACAGCGTCCTCCCTGAAAATTGAACACACCCATCTTTATTTACCACGGCAACTGTAACAGCGTCCTTCCCTGAAAATTGAACACACCCCTTTTTATTTACCATGGCAACTGTAACGGTGTCATACCCCATAATTGAACACACCCGTCTTTATTTACCACGGCAACTGTAACAGCGTCCTACCTGAAAATTGAACACACCCGTCTTTATTTACCACGGCAACTGTAACAGCGTCCTACCTGAAAATTGTACACACCCCTTTTTATTTACCATGGCAACTGTAACGGTGTCATACCCCATGATTGAACACACCCGTCTTTATTTAGCATGGCAACTGTAACAGTGATTGAACACACCCGTGTTTATTTACCACGGCAACTGTAACGGTGTCATACCCGATGATTGAACACACCCATCTTTTACCACGGCAACTGTAACAGTGTCATACTTGAAGATTGAACACACCCCTTTTTATTCACCCCGGCAACTGTAACAGTGTCATACCCGATGATCAAACACACCCCTTTTTATTTACCACGGCAACTGTAACAGCGTCATACCCCATGTTTGAACACACCCCTTTTTATTTACCACGGCAACTGTAACAGCGTCATACCCCATGATTGAACACACCCCTTTTTATTTACTGCAACAACTGTAACAGTGTTGTACCCCATGTTTGAGCACACCCCTTTTTATTCAAGGCACAAAACAGGAAGTACATGTTCAACCCGCAGCACCTGCAGTCAGCGAACTTGTCCAAAAGATGGCGCCACAGCACAAACAATAACATACCTTTTCAGTCCTCTGCTTGTGTTTATTGAAAGCTATTTTTGTTATGGCCGTCAGCGAAGAAAAACCCATAAATTCGCCGCACCGTTTTCTAAGCCGCAGGGTTCAAAGCGTAGGAAAAAGGTTTCTTTTAGTCCAGAATTTACATTACGTGAAAATATCTTTTAACTTATCCCATTTGTTTGTGCAAAAGCATTATTATATCGCGCTAACAACGCGCATTCTGCAAGAGTCCGCAAGGTGTCGTAGTTCCAGCAAACTGCTGCTAATGTTGGCGCCACCTTTCAAAGACACACACACTCGCACTCTGATCTCATGAAACATCAAACCACAAAAGCTCACTTCTTGGATTTGATTCAAAACTTTAGAGGACAAACTTGATGTAAAATGAATACATGAACGTATGCACTTGTTCACAGCCTCTGGTGTTGAAGGCTGGAGCTGGAGTCTCACACACACACACGCACACACACACACACACACGCACACACACACACACACACACACACACACACACACACACACAAGATGGACTAAGTGTTTTGGCTCCAAATGGAAATCATTGAAGGTAAAAAAAATCTTCCTGATTGATTGCACTTTACAATCATAGAAATGTTGTTTTTACAATAATAGAAATAATGTTTTTGTAATAATAGAAATGTTTTTACAATAATAAAATCATCTTTATAATAATAGAACTGATGTTTTTACAATAATAAAATAATCTTTACAATAATAGAAATAATGTGTATACAATAATGAAATCATCTTTACAATAATGTTTTACAAAAATATAAATCCTCTTCTTTGCAATAATACAAATCTATCAAATCTGATGTATTCCACAAATGAGCATTATTAAAAAAATGTGTGACCAGTTTATTAATTTCTCAGGTTATTGATTGTTGCTCAACGTGTTTTTATTATTTATGTTTCGCATGAATTTGAACAATTAAACGGTGACTGGTCACATTTTTGTTATTTCAACGTTTTCTTGAGAAACAAACTTTTTCATGACTTTTAAAAAGTCACAGCAAAGTTGTGTATTGAACATGATTTTATGCAGCATATGCATTTGATGAATGTACACTTCTATTTTTGTAAAACAAGAAGTAGTTGTGAGATAGGATGTTTTATTGTAAGTTTTACTATGAAGTGTTGTGTAACATGTTTTTGTATGTCCTTTATTGTTTTTGACACTTGACCTTTAATATGTTACAGTAATGTGTTGTGTAACATGTTTTTGTCAGTAGTAGTAGTATGGTTAGTTATGTTTCACCTTAAATATGTTAAGGTAATGTGTTGTGTAACATGTTTTTGTCAGTAGTAGTTGTATGATCAGTTAGGTTTCACTTTCAATATGTTACAGTAATGTGTTGTGTAGCATGTTTTTGTCAGTGGTAATCGTATGATCAGTTATGTTTCACCTTAAATATGTTACAGTAATGTGTTGTGTAACATGTTTTTGTCAGTGGTAATCGTATGATCAGTTATGTTTCACCTTAAATATGTTACAGTAATGTGTTGTGTAACATGTTTGTGTCTGTAGTAATTGTATGATGAGTTTTTTCTCCTTAAATATGTTACAGTAATGTGTTGTGTAACATGTTTGTGTCTGTAGTAATTGTATGATCAGTTATGTTTCACCTTAAATATGTTACAGTAATGTGTTGTGTAACATGTTTGTGTCTGTAGTAATTGTATGATCAGTTATGTTTCAGCTTAAATATGTTACAGTAATGTGTTGTGTAACATGTTTTTGTCAGTGGTAATCGTATGATCAGTTATGTTTCACCTTAAATATGTTACAGTAATGTGTTGTGTAACATGTTTTTGTCAGTGGTAATCGTATGATCAGTTATGTTTCACCTTAAATATGTTACAGTAATGTGTTGTGTAACATGTTTGTGTCTGTAGTAATTGTATGATGAGTTTTTTCTCCTTAAATATGTTACAGTAATGTGTTGTGTAACATGTTTGTGTCTGTAGTAATTGTATGATCAGTTATGTTTCACCTTAAATATGTTACAGTAATGTGTTGTGTAACATGTTTTTGTCAGTGGTAATCGTATGATCAGCTATGTTTCACCTTAAATATGTTACAGAAATGTGTTGTGTAACATGTTTGTGTCAGTGGTAATCGTATGATCAGTTATGTTTCACCTTAAATATGTTACAGTAATGTGTTGTGTAACATGTTTGTGTCTGTAGTAATTGTATGATGAGTTATGTTTCACCTTAAATATGTTACAGTAATGTGTTGTGTAACATGTTTTTGTCAGTGGTAATTGTATGATCAAGTATGTTTCACCTTAAATATGTTACAGTAATGTGTTGTGTAACATGTTTTTGTCAGTAGTAGTCATATGATCAGTTGTTTCACCTTCAATATGTTACAGTAATGTGTTGTGTAACATGTTTGTGTCAGTGGTAATTGTATGATCAGTTATGTTTCACCTTAAATATGTTACAGTAATGTGTTGTGTAACATGTTGGTGTCTGTAGTAATTGTATGATGAGTTTTGTTTCACCTTAAATATGTTACAGTAATGTGTTGTGTAACATTTTTTTTGTCAGTAGTAGTTGTATGGTTCTTATAACGTACACATATTAACAGAAAAAATACATTTTTATCATAATTTACACATGTAAACATAGAAATATTACATTTTTATTATAATGTACACATAAACATATAAATATAAAACATTTATTTTAAGGTACATATACTACTAAAATGATTTTAATACTGTTAACATAATCATAAAAATGTTACATTACATAAACATAGACATTTGACCTTGAAATATGAATATATTCATACAATATTTGACATTATTGATGTTTACGTCAATGAAATGTCTTCCTTCATGACATTTGACCTTGAAATGAAATATGAATATATTCGTACAATATTTGATATTATTCCTAGTCTGATCATTTTGACGAGTCTTACTTTGTGACTCACACATCCGGCTGACACACTTTCCACAAAGGATGACCTACATTCTCTCTCCGCTCTCCCGTCCTCACACACGTCTGCCCTCCTTTCTCTCACCTTCTTTCACACCGCCAATCATTTGTAATATGAAGTATTCTAGTCATCACATGTTGTTGTCGTTGTGTGATGACATCATCCTGGTGTGACGACTCAGTCAGCAACCAGCTGGAAGGACAAATATTAGCATTAGCATCATTAGCATCCTCCTCTCTGAGCTGACACCTTACCGTGGTCCAGGAGTTTGCGGGTCCCAATGATCCGAGGGCTTCTGGGCCCCCTGGTAGGGTCTCCCAAGACAAACGGGTCCTAGGTGAGGGATCAGATATTCCACCTTGCCTACTATCACTATCCAGTGTTTCCCACAGGACAGGCATCTATTTGTGGTGGTGTGGTCGGCGGGCGGGGGGCGGCAGCGGCGATGACCAAGAAGAATGCGGAGTTGGAATATAATTACAACATTTTATGTACATATTTATATACAGATTTGAACAATTAGTGATTCACTGAAATATATTTATTAATTGTGGTTCTTACAAAAAATATATCTTATAAAATATAAAAGCTAAAATGTCTCTTAAAGCTCTGCCCCTTTAATGAGTGAATACTAAATAATTTAACTTTAGCCTACTACTACAACCATATTATTTACCAGCAACATGAAGTGAAACAGAGGCAGAGGTGTCCTGCCACAGTCAGTCAACCTCCTCCTCCTCCTCCTCCTCCTGCTGCTGCTGAACAGGTCGCACCTGTTCGCATATCGCATATCCCTCCAGACTTCGACCCCCACCAGTTCGCATACCGGGCGAACAGGTCCACAGAGGACGCCATCGCTGTTGCTCTCCACTCTGCTCTGAACCACCTGGAGCAGCAGCAGAGCTACGTCCGGATGCTCTCTGTGGACTATAGCTCTGCCTTCAATACAATAATCCCGGACAGACTCTGCAATAAACTGGACACTCTTGGCCTCCCCCCTCTCACAAACGCCTGGATAAGGGACTTCCTAACGGACCGACCCCAGAATGTGAGACTTGGCCCGCACCTCTCATCCTCCCGCACGCTGAGCATCGGCTCCCCACAGGGCTGTGTGCTGAGCCCCCTCCTCTACTGCCTTTACACCCATGACTGCAGTCCGGCCCACAGTGACAACCTTACCGTCAAGTTCGCCGACGATACCACAGTGGTCGGGCTCATCTCCAGGGGTGACGAGGCTGCCTACAGAGAGGAGGTCCTGAAGCTGACGGCCTGGTCTTCGGAGAACAACCTCGCTCTCAACACCAGCAAGACCAGAGAGATCATCGTCGACTTCAGGAGGAGCAGCACCGACCCTGCCCCCCTCTACATCAACGGCGAGCGTGTAGAGAGGGTCCACACCTTCAGGTACCTTGGAGTCCACATCTCTAATGACTTCTCCTGGACAGTCAACACCACATCAATCATCAAGAAGGCTCAGCAGCGGCTACACTTCCTTAGAGTCCTCGGGAAGTACAACCTGAAGCCTGACCTGCTGCTGACCTTCTACCGCTCGTCCATCGAGAGCCTGCTGACCTACTGTATTACGGTATGGTACGGCAGCTGCACTGCAGCAGACAGGGAGAGGCTGCAAAGAGTGGTCAAGACGGCTCAGAAGATCATCGGCCGCCCTCTCCCCTCTCTGACGGACATCTACACCTCCCGCTGCCTCAACAGAGCCAGTGCCATCATCAAGGACAGCACCCACCCTGGCTCTGACCTGTTCCACCTGCTGCCCTCTGGGAAGCGCTACAGGTGCATTAAAACCAAAACAAACAGGCTAAAGAACAGCTTCTTCCCCAGGGCCATAACCATCCTGAACGGACTGCCCCATTGTCCCTCATAACTGCCTTCTCTTCGGTGCAATAACCCATTCCACCAACCACCCTGTTTTTGTTTTGTTTTTTTCATGTATATATTCATTTCACACCATATTTATTGCACTTCTACATTTTTTTTTTTTTATTTTTTTTTTTAAATATT
Source organism: Nerophis lumbriciformis (assembly GCF_033978685.3). Taxonomy (NCBI): domain Eukaryota; kingdom Metazoa; phylum Chordata; class Actinopteri; order Syngnathiformes; family Syngnathidae; genus Nerophis; species Nerophis lumbriciformis. The sequence goes on along the minus strand of NC_084561.2, from coordinate 44,442,011 downwards.
TTTATATATTTGCACATTGTTTTTCTAGCATGCACACATCGCACTGTATGGAATGGCCTCAATCTCGTTACCTTGCGTAATGACAATAAAGCTGATTCTGATTCTGATTCTGATTCTGACCTGTGGTCCGGACTGTAGGCCTACCTCCTCTCCAAGTCGAGCCCTTTTCGGCCGTTGAAAATATTTTTCTATACTCATCTGTGTGAAGGAGTGAACATCCAACATTAGAATGTATTACTAACGAGCAGAAGCGCTCTATGTACAGTGCCGTCTAACCAGCAGCTCAACACATGCAGGGTTCAACGTTAAGGTTTTTTTTCTACTTGCCTGACTTCTCAAATCTACTTGCCCCAATATTTGTACTTGTCCTGCCTAGGGTTTTTTCTGGCTGTGTAGTGCTCATGGCTTATATCTTAATAGAATCCTTCCCGTTGACTATTTACAACACAGTATTTATTATTATTATGATCTATAATTACATTTAAATGGCATTGCATACATGTAAAATTAAATGCTATTTCACATTATTTGACCAGTAGCAGTTACACCCATCTGAACAGGTCAGCCACCTGTTTAAAGCCCGATCACAGTTGAAATCTTGAAATGAAATGGTCTTTAATGGCCAAAACATTAACCTGGACAACATTTTAACAGCTGCTTGGCTCAGATTGTATTCTTTTCATTGCATTCACATGCTGCAGTGGACAGTGGACAATTTAGCTTCAGTCCACGTGTGTTTATTGACAACAGGGTTATAACCTGGACAGGTTAGCTCGTCGGTATTGTAACACGTGACTTTTACTACGAGCGTCTGCCAGCGGCGGTGTTAATGAAGCAGCGTCAGGCTGCTCACCGTCAGTGAAACGCTCGGTGAAATCGCGGATTAACGTTAAATATATGACGAGCCGCGAGCGATGCAGCTATAACCTATCTACCTATAACACCTGTAAAAATGAAGCAATGCTACCACGCTAGCAAGCGTTAGCTCGCCGGCTATGAGCCACCAAGCTGCTAACTGTCGCCAAAAGGCACCATTTACGTTTTTTTCCCCATGGCATCCTGGATCAAGGCTTTCAGCAGCTTTTGGACGTTTGAGGTAGAAACGTAGGACGCGCCATCATTATGAAAAGCAGCCGGCGAGTATTTTGATTCCGTCCGTCCCTCTTCTTCTTCTTCTTCTTCTTCTTCTTCTGGCCCACCAGGTGAATTAAGTGCTATTGCATAGTGCATAGTAGGCTACCGCCACCTACTGCACCTGAGGTGTAACTACAAGCAACATTCACAGACAGAGTCCCATTGCTTTTATGAGCGGTCGAGCGAGTCAAAAGCCGAAAAATCCATTTGTGGCGGACGTAATTCTTTCGTGGCGGGCCGCCACAAATAAATGAATGTGTGGGAAACACTGCTATCTATTGTTTTGGAGGCGTTGATGTGTGCTGTAGGACTCCGTGACCCTCAGAGTGGTACAAAGGTCAAAGTGTGAGAGAGGAGATATGAGTACTTTATGACTACTTTATCAGGACAAGAAGGTATAAAGTTGTTTGGCAGCCAACAAGTTCAGGACGTGGATTTATTTATTTGTTTATTTATTTGTTACACACGGCGGGAAAAGTCCAGTTGGACTCGCCTGCTCTTTTACAAGCAAGAGAGTGAAGAACTCCTATTGGAGGCACCTGGAAGTGAGACCAACGCTGTAACATTTACCTGTCACCTGGTTTCACTTCCATAAAGGAAGGAGAGTATCGTCTCTGGTCAATACTTTTATTTTTGAAGTTCACTTCCTGTTGTCGTCCTAATAGGCCACCTTGTGAGCTATTTATAGATTTATTATCATGTGATAGAGTGTTGACCAATGGTTGAAGAGTTGTCAACATGATGTCACTTCCTGCCGATCTCAGCCTGCTTTTGACTGCAGGAGGAAACTTGGAACTTAGACTCTCGGTCAAGTGTGTTGGAACTTAGACTCTCAGTCAAGTGTGTTGGAACTTAGACTCTCAGTCTAGTGTGTTTGTACTTAGACTCTCAGTCAGGTGTGTTGGAACTTAGATTCTCAGTCAAGTGTGTTGGAACTTAGACTCTCAGTCAAGTGTGGTGGAACTTAGACTCTCAGTCAAGAGTGTTGGAACTTAGACTCTCAGTCAAGTGGGTTGGAACGTAGACTCTCAGTCAAGAGTGTTGGAACTTAGACTCTCAGTCAAGTGAGTTGGAACTTAGACTCTCAGTCCAGTGTGTTGGAACTTAGACTCTCAGTCAAATGTGTTGGAACTTAGACTCTCAGTCCAGTGTGATGGATCTTAGACTCTCAGTCAAGTGTGTTGAAACTTAGACTCTCAGTCAAGTGTGTTGGAACTTAGACTCTCAGTCAAGTGTGTTGGAACTTAGACTCTCAGTCCAGTGTGTTGGAACTTAGACTCTCAGTCAAGTTAGTTGGAACTTAGACTCTCAGTCAAGTGTGTTGGAACGTAGACTCCCAGTCCAGTGTGATGGAACTTAGACTCTCAGTCAAGTGTGTTGTAACTTAGACTCTCAGTCAAGTGTGTTGGAACTTAGACTCTCAGTCAAATGTGTTGGAACTTGGACTCTCAGTCAAGTGTGTTGGAACTTAGACTCTCAGTCCAATGTGTTGGAACTTAGACTCTTAGTCGAGTGTGTTGGAACTTAGACTCTCAGTCAAATGTGTTGGAACTTAGACTCTTAGTCGAGTGTGTTGGAACTTGGACTCTCAGTCAAGTGTGTTGGAACTTAGACTCTCAGTCAGGTGTGTTGGAACTTAGATTCTCAGTCAAGTGTGTTGGAACTTAGACTCTCGTCTAGTGTGTTGGAGCTTAGACTCTCAGTCAAGTGTGTTGGAACTTAGACTCTCAGTCCAGTGTGTTAGGACTTAGACTCTCAGTCCAGTGTGTTGGAACTTAGACTCTCAGTCAAGTGTGTTGGAACTTAGACTCTCAGTCTAGTGTGTTGGAACTTAGACTCTCAGTCCAGTGTGTTGGAACTTACACTCTCAGTCCAGTGTGTTGGAACTTAGACTCTCAGTCAAGTGTGGTGGAACTTAGACTCTCAGTCAAATGTGTTGGAACTTAGACTCTCAGTCAAGTTTGTTGGAACTTAGAGTCTCAGTCAAGTGTGTTGGAACTTGGACTCTCAGTCAAGTGTGTTGGAACTTAGACTCTTAGTCAAGTGTAGTGGAACTTAGACTCTCAGTCAAGTGTGGTGGAACTTAGACTCTCAGTCAAATGTGTTGGAACTCAGACTCTCAGTCTAGTGTGTTGGAACTTAGACTCTCAGTCTAATGTGTTGGAACTTAGACTCTCGTCTAGTGTGTTGGAACTTAGACTCTCAGTCAAGTGTGTTGTAACTTAGAGTCTCAGTCAAGTGTGTTGGAACTTGGACTCTCAGTCTAGTGTGTTGGAACTTAGACTCTCAGTCCAGTGTGTTCGAACTTAGACTCTCAGTCTAGTGTGTTGGAACTTAGACTCTCAGTCTAGTGTGTTGGAACTTAGACTCTCAGTCAAATGTGTTGGAACTTACACTCTCAGTCAAGTGTGTTGGACAATAGGCTCTCAATCATGTGTGTTGGAACTTAGACTCTCAGTCCAGTGTGTTAGGACTTAGACTCTCAGTCCAGTGTGTTGGAACTTAGACTCTCAGTCAAGTGTGTTGGAACTTACACTCTCAGTCCAGTGTGTTGGAACTTACACTCTCAGTCCAGTGTGTTGGAACTTAGACTCTCAGTCAAGTTAGTTGGAACTTAGACTCTCAGTCAAGTGTGTTGGAACTTAGACTCTCAGTCAAGTGTGTTGGAACTTAGACTGTCAGTCCAGTGTGTTGGAACTTACACTCTCAGTTAAGTGTGTTGGACATTAGGCTCTCAATCATGTGTGTTGGAACTTAGACTCTCAGTTCAATGTGTTAGAACTTAGACTCTCAGTCCAGTGTGTTGGAACTTACACTCTCAGTCAAGTGTGTTGGAACTTGGACTCTTAGTCCAGTGTGTTGGAACTTAGACTCTCAGTCAAGTGTGTTGGAACTTAGACTCTCAGTCAAGTGTGTTGGAACTTAGACTCTCAGTCAAGTGTGTTGGAACTTAGACTCTTAGTCGAGTGTGTTGGAACTTAGACTCTCAGTCAAATGTGTTGGAACTTAGACTCTCAGTCTAGTGTGTTGGAACTTAGACTCTCAGTCTAGTGTGTTGGAACTTAGACTCTCAGTCCAGTGTGTTCGAACTTAGACTCAGTCAAGTGTGTTGGAACTTAGACTCTCATTCAAATGTGTTGGAACTTAGACTCTCAGTCATATGTGTTGGAACTTAGACTCTCAGTCAAGTGTGTTGGAACTTAGACTCACAGTCAAGTTAGTTGGAACTTAGACTCTCAGTCAAGTGTGTTGGACGTTAGGCTCTCAATCATGTGTGTTGGAACTTAGACTCTCAGTCCAGTGTGTTGGAACTTAGACTCTCAGTCATGTGTTGGAACTCAGACTCTCAGTCAAGTGTGTTGGACGTTAGGCTCTCAATCATGTGTGTTGGAACTTAGACTCTCAGTCCAGGTTGTTGGAACTTAGACTCTCAGTCATGTGTTGGAACTCAGACTCTCAGTCAAGTGTGTTGTAACTTAGACTCTCAGTCCAGTGTGATGGATCTTAGACTCTCAGTCAAGTGTGTTGGAACTTAGACTCTCAGTCAAGTGTGTTGGAACTCACACTCTCAGTCAAGTGTGTTGGACATTAGGCTCTCAATCATGTGTGTTGGAACTTAGACTCTCAGTCCAGTGTGTTAGAACTTAGACTCTCAGACCAGTGTGTTGGAACTTAGACTCTCAGTCCAGTGTGTTGGAACTTACACTCTCAGTCCAGTGTGTTGGAACTTACACTCTCAGTCAAGTGTGTTGGAACTTGGACTCTCAGTCCAGTGTGTTGGAACTTAGACTCTCAGTCAAATGTGTTGGAACTTAGACTCTCAGTCAAGTGTGTTGGAACTTAGACTCCCAGTCCAATGTGTTGGAACTTAGACTCTTAGTCGAGTGTGTTGGAACTTAGACTCTTAGTCAAATGTGTTGGAACTTAGACTCTCAGTCTAGTGTGTTGGAACTTAGACTCTCAGTTCAGTGTGTTGGAACTTAGACTCTCAGTTCAGTGTGTTGGAACTTGGACTCTCAGTGCAGTGTGTTGGAACTTACACTCTCAGTCCAGTGTGTTGGAACTTAGACTCTCAGTCAAGTGTGTTGGACGTTAGGCTCTCAATCATGTGTGTTGGAACTTAGACTCTCAGTTCAGTGTGTTGGAACATAGACTCTCAGTCATGTGTTGGAACTTAGACTATCAGTCATGTGTTGGAACTTAGACTCTCAGTCAAGTGTGTTGGAACTTACACTCTCAGTCAAGTGTGTTGGACATTAGGCTCTCAATCATGTGTGTTGGAACTTAGACTCTCAGTCCAGTGTGTTAGGACTTAGACTCTCAGTCCAGTGTGTTAGGACTTAGACTCTCAGTCCAGTGTGTTGGAACTTAGACTCTCAGTCCAGTGTGTTGGAACTTAGACTCTCAGTCCAGTGTGTTGGAACTTACACTCTCAGTCCAGTGTGTTGGAACTTACACTCTCAGTCAAGTGTGTTGGAACTTAGACTCTCAGTCCAGTGTGTTGGAACTTAGACTCTCAGTCAAATGTGTTGGAACTTAGACTCTCAGTCATGTTAGTTGGAACTTAGACTCTCAGTCAAGTGTGTTGGACGTTAGGCTCTCAATCATGTGTGTTGGAACTTAGACTCTCAGTCAAGTGTGTTGGAACTTACACTCTCAGTCCAGTGTATTGGAACTTAGACTCTCAGTCATGTGTTGGAACGTAGACTCTCAGTCCAGTGTGTTGGAACTTAGACTCTCAGTCCAGTGTGTTGGAACCTCACCTTACAGTTGTAATAATATTGATGACAAGAATGATAACAATGATGAGTGAGTGTCATAACGTTTCAACTCAAGGTCACAATACTTGGACTGTTCTGTGGATACTTTCACTTTCACTTGGTGCTGAGAAGACAGCAACACTTTAAGTACATGACGTGTCACGCTCAGAAGATCCTTGCACTTGTGAAAGTATTCATAAAGCTGCCAAACGATATTTCCTAACCATAATAGAGAAATTAATTCAGTGTTCCAAATGTCACTCTGACCATTTTCTTCCCACTTTGGTCACATGACTCACCTTCTTTTCATCAAATACTCCACACATCTCAAGGTTGTGGAGCAAGTAGGTCAACATGGAGGGGAAGAAAGTAGGTCGATATGGAGGGAAAGAAAGTAGGTCGATATGGAAGAGACAACGATCACGATTATTTGCAAAAACATCTTAGAAAATCTGCGTTCTTCGCCTCTTGACCAACATTCTTGGAATCCACAGCCTCTCTGACGACGCCCACTCTCTTCAAGATTAAATATTCATTTGACATTTTAATTGAATTACTTCTGTGCTCAAAATACTTCAATAATCAACATCACATTGAATTGAAATCACATGTATTTGTTCTGAAGACCAGGGAAACCTGCGAAACAGGCTTGTCGGGATGAAATAGCCTCCGTGTTTTTTCCTGACCTGAGTGAAGTTGTCACGTTGTGTAAATGGTAAATAAAAAGAGAATACAACAAATCCTTTGTTGTGTGTGTGTGTGTGTGTGTGTGTGTGTGTGTGTGTGTGTGTGTGTGTGTGTGTGTGTGTGTGTGTGTGCGTGCCATGTTGCCCTTTCCATAGCCCACTTGTGTCATCCCTCAGAATGGCGTGCAGGTGAAAGATGGCGCAGAAAGCTGGCGAAGGCTAACGAGGATTTCGCACACCTGCCTGTGAGGACACTTTTAGCACACCTGAAGGATTGTCTGCCTCAGCGTTAAGAAGAAAGTCTAATAATACATCCAGTTTCTACCGCTCCTCCCTCTCGGGGTCGTGAGGCACGAGCGCTAACTACTGCTCCACCATAGTAATAATAATAATAATATTGATTATAACAATAACAATGATAATAATATTAATAATGATAATAACGGTAATAATAATAACAATAATAATTATAAGGATAATAATAACATTAATAATAATAATATTAATAACAATAACCTTAATAATATCAATAATACAATAGTAATATGAATAATAATTATATGAATAATAATTATATGAATAATAATATTATTAATAATAATAATAGTAATGTAATATTATTATTAATAATAATAACAATAATAATAATACCTGAGATAGGCTCCAGCACCCCCCGCGACCCAGAACGGGACAAGCGGTAGAAAAATGGATGGATGGATAATAATAACAATAATAATGATAATAATATTAATAATAACAATAATAATAATAATAATATTGATAATAACATTGATAATAATAATAACAATAATATTAATAATAACGATAATAAAAATTATACTAATAATAATAATAACAATATTAATAATATATTAACAATAATATAATTAATAATAATGCAAATATTAATAATAATATCAATAATAATATTAATAATATCAATAATAATATTAATAATAATAGTAATATAATAATAATATTGTTAATAATAATAACAATAATGATAATATTAATAATAATAACAATAATCCATCCATCCATCCATTTGCTACCGCATATTCCCTTCGGGGTCGCGGGGGGCGCTGGAGCCTATCTCAGCTACAATCGGGTGGAAGGCGGGGTACACTCTGGACAAGTCGCTACCTCATCGCAGGGCCAACACAGATAGACAGACAACATTCACACTCACATCCACACACTAGGGACCATTTAGTGTTGTCAATCAACCTATCCCCAGGTGCATGTCTTTGGAGGTGGGAGGGGCCTATCCCCAGGTGCATGTCTTTGGAGGTGGGAGGGGCCTATCCCCAGGTGCATGTCCTTGGAGGTGGGAGGGGCCTATCCCCAGGTGCATGTCTTTGGAGGTGGGAGGGGCCTATCCCCAGGTGCATGTCTTTGGAGGTGGGAGAGGCTTATCCCCAGGTGCATGTCTTTGGAGGTGGGAGGGGCCTATCCCCAGGTGCATGTCTTTGGAGGTGGGAGGGGCCTATCCCCAGGTGCATGTCTTTGGAGGTGGGAGGGGCCTATCCCCAGGTGCATGTCTTTGGAGGTGGGAGGGGCCTATCCCCAGGTGCATGTCCTTGGAGGTGGGAGGGGCCTATCCCCAGGTGCATGTCTTTGGAGGTGGGAGGGGCCTATCCCCAGGTGCATGTCTTTGGAGGTGGGAGGAAGCCGGAGTAGAACCCACGCAGTCACGGGGAGAACATGCAAACTCCACACAGAAAGATCCCGAGCCCGGGATTGAACCCAAGACTACTCAGGACCTTCGTATTGTGAGGCAGATGCACTAACCCCTCCTCCACCGTGCTGCCCAATAACAATAATAATAACATTAATAATAATAATAACAATAAAATTGTTTGCTGACTGTGTTTGAATATTTTATTTTTTTTCAAATGAGGACATTTGGTCGATTGATAAAGGGATGCAAAAGAGGACATTTTCAAAATAAAATCTCCACCTGTGGAATTTTATTTTGTCGTATTAGACTCACAGTTGTAAAATGGAAGACAGGATTAGGATGACTTCTTAAATCTATTCATTAGTTTTAAGTCAATGCAGAGTTTGGTCCCGCCCACCGTCTCTGGCCTGTGGGGAAGTGGGCGTGACCTGGAGGCGGAGCTTCCACCTGATTGGATGATCTGTCTGAGCTCAACCTCTTTTTGATTGACAGCAACGTGAGCCAATTAGAGATGATGAAATAAAATGCTTGTATTTTCTTGTCTTCTTGTCTTTCATCTGTGCACCTGTTGGACAGAGCAGTATTGTGATTATTATTATGATTGATTATTATGAGTGGTGATTATGATTGATTATTATGAGTGGTTATTATGATTGATTATTATGATTGATTATTATGAGTGGTTATTATGATTGATTATTATGAGTGATTATTATGATTGATTATTATGATTGATTATTATGAGTGATTATTATGATTGATTATTATGATTGATTATTATGAGTGGTTATTATGATTGATTATTATGAGTGATTATTATGAGTGGTTATAATGATTGATTATTATGAGTGATTATTATGATTGATTATTATGATTGATCATTATGAGTGATTATTATGACTGACAATTATGAGTAATTATTATGAGTGAATATTATGATTTATTATTGAGTGATTATTATAATTGATTACTATGAGTGTATATTATGAGTGATTATTATGATTGATTATTATGATTAATTATTATGAGTGATTATTATGATTATTATTTGTGGTTATTATGAGTGATTATTATGAGCGATTATGATTGATCATTATGAGTGATTATTATGATTGATTATTATGATTGATTATTATGATTGATCATTATGAGTAATTATTTTTGATTGATTATTATGATTGATCATCATGAGTGATTATTATGACTGATTATTATGAGTAAGTATTATGAGTGATTATTATGATTTATTATTGAGTGATTATTATAATTCATTATTATGAGTGTATATTGTAAGTGATAATTATGATTGATTTTTATGATTGATCATTATGAGTAATTATTATGAGTGATTATTATGATTTATTATTGAGTGATTATTATAATTCATTATTATGATTATTATGAGTGTATATTATGAGTGATTATTATGATTTATTATTGAGTGATTATTATAATTCATTATTATGATTATTATGAGTGTATATTATGAGTGATTATTATGATTGATTATTATGATTGATTATTATGATTTATCATTATGAGTGATTATTATCAATCAATCAATCAATGATTGATTATTATGATTGATCATTATGAGTGATTATTATGAGTAATTATTATGATTTATTATTGAGTGATTACTGTAATTCATTATTAGGATTATTGTGAGTGTATATTATGATTTATTATCATGATTGATTACTATGAGTAATTATTATGATTAGTATTAGAGATTATTATGATTGATTGTTATAAGTGATTATTATAATATTATGATTGATTATTATGATTGATCATTATGAGTGATTATTATGATTGATAATTATGAGTGATTATTATGATTGATTATCATGATTGATCATTATGAGTGATTATTATGATTAATTATTATGATTGATTATTATGATTAATCATTATGAATGATTATCATGATTGATTATTATGATTGATTACTAAGAGGGATTCTTATGAGTGATTGTTATGATTTATTATTGAGTGATTATTGTGATTAATTAATATGATTGATTATCATGAGTGATTATTATGATTTATTATTATGAGTGATTATTATGATTATTGTGAGTGTATATTATGAGTTATTATTATGATTTCTTATTATGATTGCCTATTATGATTGATTATTAGGATTGATTATTATCAGTGATTATTATGAGTGGTTATCATGATTTATTATTATGAGTGATTATTATGATTGTTATGAGTGATTGTTACGATTGATTATTATGAGTGATAATTATGATTGATAATTATGAGTGATAATTATGATTGATTATAATGAGTGATAATTATAAGTGATTATTATGATTAAATATTATGAGTGATAATGATGATTGATTATTATGAGTGTGTCCGAAATGTTACTGACAGTTTGGTTATGTTTGGGTTTTCCTTTGTGTTTGTGTTTAGAATCACTTCCTGTCCTGGTGCTCTTGTTTTGTCGGTGTTTCCTGTTTGGTCTCTGTGTTTTGAAGCACCTTTACTTTCTGTTCCATGTCCTGTCAGCGCACCTGTTGCTCGTTTAATTAGTTCTATTTAGTTCCACTTGGGTCCCTCCTCCAGTGCTGGATCAGTGTTCCTCTGAGACTGATGCTGTTTTTCTTGGTTCCTCCTTCCTTGTGAGTAATACGTTGGTTTTACTTGCATTCCGTCTGCATCGCAAGCAACGTGACAGACTGATAATTATGAGTGATTGTTGTCAATGGTTTTGAACAAATGTGGGTGTGGCCAGCGAAAAGAAGTGTTGGTGTGGGACCACACCTGCTCAGGTGTCAGAATGACAGATGACTTTTAACTTGATGTAACTTGCATAGTAGTCCCTGGGCCCAGACCAGAAGGTCCACTTGTCGGCACCAGCTGAGGAAACCAAACCTTGTCCATGATTAGAGAGTTGGCGAATACACGGTATACATAGATCATAATTTCATTGGTTTCCTCTGATAGCACCGATATATACCTGGGCCCATGGACCATAGAGTCCCTACCAATAACTTAGTAGCTCTAAAGTCTGGTTTCCTCTGATAGTACCGATATACACCTGGGCCCATGGACCATATAGTCCCTACCAATAACTTAGTAGCTCTAAAGTGTGGTTTCCTCTTATAGTACCGATATATACCTGGGCCCATGGACCATAGAGTCCCTACCAATAACTTAGTAGCTCTAAAGTCTGGTTTCCTCTGATAGTACCGATATACACCTGGGCCCATGGACCATAGAATCCCTACCAATAACTTAGTAGCTCTAAAGTCTGGTTTCCTCTGATAGCACTGATATATACCTGTGCCCATGGACCATTTAGTCCCTACCAATAACTTAGTAGCTCTAAAGTCTGGTTTCCTCTGATAGTACCGATATACACCTGGGCCCATGGACCATATAGTCCCTACCAATAACTTAGTAGCCCTAAAGAATGGTTTCCTCTGATAGCACCGATATATACCTGGGCCCATGGACCATATAGTCCCTACCAATAACTTAGTAGCTCTAAAGTGTGGTTTCCTCTTATGGTACCGATATATAGCTGGGCCCATGGACTATATAGTCTCTACCAATAACTTAGTAGCTCTAAAGTCTGGTTTCATCTGATAGCACCGATTATACCTGTGCCCATGGACCATATAGTCCCTACCAATAACTTAGTAGCCCTAAAGGTTGATTTCCACTGCTGGTACCCGTATATAGCTGTGCCCATGGACCATATAGTCCCTACCAATAACTTAGTAGCTCTAAAGTGTGGTTTCCTCTTATAGTACCGATATATACCTGGGCCCATGGACCATAGAGTCCCTACCAATAACTTAGTAGCTCTAAAGTCTGGTTTCCTCTGATAGTACCGATATACACCTGGGCCCATGGACCATAGAATCCCTACCAATAACTTAGTAGCTCTAAAGTCTGGTTTCCTCTGATAGCACTGATATATACCTGTGCCCATGGACCATTTAGTCCCTACCAATAACTTAGTAGCTCTAAAGTCTGGTTTCCTCTGATAGTACCGATATACACCTGGGCCCATGGACCATATAGTCCCTACCAATAACTTAGTAGCCCTAAAGAATGGTTTCCTCTGATAGCACCGATATATACCTGGGCCCATGGACCATATAGTCCCTACCAATAACTTAGTAGCTCTAAAGTGTGGTTTCCTCTTATGGTACCGATATATAGCTGGGCCCATGGACTATATAGTCTCTACCAATAACTTAGTAGCTCTAAAGTCTGGTTTCATCTGATAGCACCGATTATACCTGTGCCCATGGACCATATAGTCCCTACCAATAACTTAGTAGCCCTAAAGGTTGATTTCCACTGCTGGTACCCGTATATAGCTGTGCCCATGGACCATATAGTCCCTACCAATAACTTAGTAGCCCTAAAGGTTGGTTTCCACTGCTGGTACCAGTATATACCTGTGCCCATGGACCATATAGTCACTACCAATAACTTAGTAGCTCTAAAGTGTGGTTTCCTCTTATGGTACCAATATATACCTGTGCCCATGGACCATATAGTCCCTACTAATAACTTAGTAGCCCTAAAGGTTGGTTTCCACTGCTGGTACCAGTATATACCTGTGCCCTTGGACTATATAGTCCCTACCAATAACTTAGTAGCCCTAAGGGTTGGTTTCCACTGCTGGTACTAGTATATACCTGTGCCCATGGACAATATAGTCACTACCAATAACTTAGTAGCCCTAAAGGTGGGTTTCCAGTGCTGGTACCCGTATATACCTGTGCCCATGGACCATATAGTCCCTACCAATAACTTAGTAGCTCTAAAGTGTGGTTTCCTCTTATGGTACCGATATATAGCTGGGCCCATGGACTATATAGTCCCTACCAATAACTTAGTAGCCCTAAAGTCTGGTTTCATCTGATAGCACCGATTATACCTGTGCCCATGGACCATATAGTCCCTACCAATAACTTAGTAGCCCTAAAGGTTGGTTTCCTCTTATGGTACCGATATATACCTGTGCCCATGGACTATATAGTCCCTACCAATAACTTAGTAGCCCTAAAGGTTGGTTTCCACTGCTGGTACCAGTATATACCTGTGCCCATGGACCATATAGTCCCTACCAATAACTTAGTAGCTCTAAAGTGTGGTTTCCTCTTATGGTACCGATATATAGCTGGGCCCATGGACTATATAGTCTCTACCAATAACTTAGTAGCTCTAAAGTCTGGTTTCATCTGATAGCACCGATTATACCTGTGCCCATGGACCATATAGTCCCTACCAATAACTTAGTAGCCCTAAAGGTTGGTTTCCACTGCTGGTACCAGTATATACCTGGGCCCATGGACTATATAGTCCCTACCAATAACTTAGTAGCCCTAAAGAATGGTTTCCTCTGATAGCACCGATATATACCTGGGCCCATGGACCATATAGTCCCTACCAATAACTTAGTAGCCCTAAAGTCTGATTTCCTCTTATAGTATGGATATATACCTGGGCCCATGGACTATATAGTCCCGACCAATAACTTAGTAGCCCTAAAGTCTGGTTTCCTCTGATAGCACCGATATATACCTGTGCCCATGGACCATATAGTCCCTACCAATAACTTAGTAGCCCTAAAGTCTGGTTTCCTCTTATAGTACCGATATATACCTGGGCCCATGGACCATATAGTCCCTACCAATAACTTAGTAGCCCTAAAGGTTGGTTTCCACTGCTGGTACCAGTATATACCTGTGCCCATGGACTATATAGTCCCTACCAATAACTTAGTAGCCCTAAAGGTTGGTTTCCACTGCTGGTACCCGTATATACCTGTGCCCATGGACCATAGTACTTAGATCTGTGTCATACATTATGACATGAAGGACCAGCAGGATGTTGACAGGAAAGCTGCTCCGGTCTTTCTGCTTCCGGTGCTGCCATGGAGCAAGGCAGCATCTAGAAATAGAGCAGAGGACTTTTGGTGCCTGCTCCTCGTCAGTCTTCCTGCTAATCAGCAGAGACCAGCTTGAAGCTTTCCTGAGCCACAACAGATCAGACTCAGCAGGGGGGGAGCAGCCGCCTGCTAACTTTAGCAACACTGACGCAGGCGGAATCGTGCCGACAACCTCCTGAAGTACTCGGTCTTCCTCTTTTCAGAGTTATTCTTGCTTTTTCCTTGGACAAAATCACTTCAAAACAACTACATCATGTTTTTTTTTTTGAAGAAATCTCAGCTCCGTAAGCAAAATAATCTCTTGTGTCAACTTCAGTTAGTCAATGTGAGGACCGTCAACATAAGCGTGTTCCATTTGAAGGAGGTGTTACGTTGACACAAACACTCATCCTGTCAACCTTCCTGTTAACACTCTTAGGCTATATATATATATACATACAGGTAAAAGCCAGTAAATTAGAATATTTTGAAAAACTTGATTTATTTCAGTAATTGCATTCAAAAGGTGTAACTTGTACATTATATTTATTCATTGCACACAGACTGATGCATTCAAATGTTTATTTCATTTCATTTTGATGATTTGAAGTGGCAACAAATGAAAATCCAAAATTCCGTGTGTCACAAAATTAGAATATCACTTAAGGCTAATACAAAAAAGGGATTTTTAGAAATGTTGGCCAACTGAAAAGTATGAAAATGAAAAATATGAGCATGTACAATACTCAATACTTGGTTGGAGCTCCTTTTGCCTCAATTACTGCGTTAATGCGGCGTGGCATGGAGTCGATGAGTTTCTGGCACTGCTCAGGTGTTATGAGAGCCCAGGTTGCTCTGATAGTGGCCTTCAACTCTTCTGCGTTTTTGGCTCTGGCATTCTGCATCTTCCTTTTCACAATACCCCACAGATTTTCTATGGGGCTAAGGTCAGGGGAGTTGGCGGGCCAATTTAGAACAGAAATACCATGGTCCGTAAACCAGGCACGGGTAGATTTTGCGCTGTGTGCAGGCGCCAAGTCCTGTTGGAACTTGAAATCTCCATCTCCATAGAGCAGGTCAGCAGCAGGAAGCATGAAGTGCTCTAAAAACTTGCTGGTAGACGGCTGCGTTGACCCTGGATCTCAGGAAACAGAGTGGACCGACACCAGCAGATGACATGGCACCCCAAACCATCACTGATGGTGGAAAGTTTACACTAGACTTCAGGCAACGTGGATCCTGTGCCTCTTCTGTCTTCCTCCAGACTCTGGGACCTCGATTTCCAAAGGAAATGCAAAATTTGCATGGTTGGGTGATGGTTTGGGGTGCCATGTCATCTGCTGGTGTCGGTCCGAATTTTGGATTTTCATTTGTTGCCACTTCAAATCATCAAAATTAAATGAAATAAACATTTGAATGCATCAGTCTGTGTGCAATGAATAAATATAATGTACAAGTTACACCTTTTGAATGCAATTACTGAAATAAATCAAGTTTTTCAAAATATTCTAATTTACTG